>NC_085015.1:5387160-5389660 GCF_963854185.1 Sardina pilchardus | reverse complement strand
GGCACGGAGTACCATGAAAGACAACGCCACTATCAATGGCTATATGGGCCGTTAGCCATATCGCGTGACAGCTGATGTGTATATCAGGGCTAGCCCAACAGTGGAGAAACTCCTTTTGAGGAAAAGGTAAAAGGGAACGAGAGGGATTTAATGGGTTGAGAATAAAGGAGTTTGGTGGGAACTCTTATGACGACAAAACATCAGCCTTGGGGCAGCTAAAGCCTACCTTACACTGACAGACTTTTTGACAAGATTTGGGAAAGATTCTTGAAAGATTGTAGTCTTTTATCTAATGCCCCTCATTCAAACTTCACTCAAAAGACTACAATCTTTCAAGAAGGTAGGCTTTTAAGACTGTCCAGTTTGAGAAGAAGAGATGTGCGAGATGTTTGTTGAAGACTATGGCGGCTCTACATCAGAGCCCAGACAGTCACTGCAGAGTCCCTGATGTAGAGGAGGTTGAAGAGATTTGGTGGGGGTTTCAACGACGGCATCCATCTTTAGAGTTAAGAAGTGGAGAGACAGTGTGCTCTGCAGAGGAAGAGAATAGGGATGAAAGGGTTAGCCGAGGACTGACATGATGGCCTAATGTCAGTATCTGTCTTGTAGAGCCTGATGTCCTGATTGGATTTTCTTCGTTAGCTGTAACTCTATCCAGAGTCGATTCTCCGAAATCTCCGGGCAGAGTCACTGTCAGAGGACAGGGATATGAACAGTGGACAAAACAGTCTTCCACTCCAAAGCACATCTCCAAATGCATATCCGAGTCTCAACCAGCATCCATATTATAACATCACAGAAAACAAAAGTGCTGCAAAACCCAGTGGCTTAAAAATGACGCTTTAAGCGTGAGGCTTAGGGCCAGGGGACCTGTGAGACTGAGGAGAGAACTGAATGCCTGACGAAAGCAGAAAAGAGTTTTCTATCTTGCGTTGCGTTGTGTACAGAGCAGAAAATTAAACATCTTATTCTTGTTGCAATCACACATCTATTTTCCCATAAGCCATTCTGCTTAGCAGGCTCTTTTGAGTAATGTTTAGTAGGACGTTTTGCCTTTGCATTTTTACCAATCAGTATCTTACTGCTGCAGTGCTTACCCCTCAAAAGTGGAATAAATGCAGGACATCTTGGCTCAGGATCTGCACGTCCTGTGAGATATCAGAACTCCGATGCACAGGCGCTTTGATAAGCAGTTTCATAGCTGCAGTATCTACTGTACGTACATAACTAATGTATCTGTATCTGTCTGTTTGTCTGTTTGTCTGTCTGTCTGTTTGTTAGTTTGCCTGTCTGTTAGTTTGTCTGTCTTGAAGTAGTTTTATAGCTGCTGTAGATACATATGTAACTAATGTATCTGTCTGTCTGTCTGTCTATAATAAGTAGTTTCATTACACGTAGCAGGGTCATCCCTATGTTCCCCGGGTCCTATGTTCCCCGTTTCCCCCCAGACAGGGTCCTATGTTCCCTGGTCGCAATACATACATACTGACTTGGGAAAAACCGGGAACATATTACCTTTTTTTTTTAAAAAAGGTCCTGTTCCCTGTTCCCATACAAAGTGGGGGACATAGGACCCGGGGAACATAGGTACGCTCCCTACGTATCTGGATCCACCTGTCTGTATATCTAAATGGGCTGTAAGG
This sequence comes from Sardina pilchardus, assembly GCF_963854185.1. Taxonomy (NCBI): domain Eukaryota; kingdom Metazoa; phylum Chordata; class Actinopteri; order Clupeiformes; family Clupeidae; genus Sardina; species Sardina pilchardus. The sequence continues at coordinate 5,388,017 of NC_085015.1, read as the reverse complement.
GAGTGAGACTGGCTATGTTATATTCCAGTGTTACTTCCAAAAGCTGGATCCACTAGTGACAGATACCGAAGTAAAGTTTGATTTCTGCCTTTTGATTTGGAAACATGCCACTCATCTCAGGTTATTGTTGTAGGTGTTAGGCTAATTTGGATAAGTGGCTGACGGTACCGTGGCCTGCTGAACATTCTACTCCCACCTGGTCACGCTCTTGCCGTGGGACTCCATGCATGGCTTATCAGTTAGAGAACTCACACATACCGTCAACACACACACACACACACACACACACACACACACACACACACACACACACACACACACACACACACACACACACACACACACACACACAAACGCACACACACACACACACACACACACACAACGCACACACACACATACAGTGGCAGAGAAGCAATATTATGAAACACGTACATACACCCACATGCACATCACCTCCCTGAAGGATTATTATACTTTTAAGTGGTCAACAGCATAGTCTCAATAATACCACAACTATTTGCGAAGTAGCACTACTTGTAAAGTTGTCAACAGCATAGTCGTATGACCATCATTTAATGACGATACAGGCTAGAAACATTCACTTTTAGACACTTTCGGTTACGATGGTTTATGGCACTTGAACACTTTTGTGATTTGTGCTAGCTGCTTAAGGGGTAAAGGAACACGACTACATTTTGGGAAATTAGCTTATTTGCCAACCTGTCAGCTTAGCTTAGCATAATTCATTGGAAGTGGGTTAGACCAGTTAGCCTGTAGCTATTGTGTGTATTGTGCCTGTGTCTTGTTGTGCTTGTGTGTTGTTGTGCTTGTGTGTGTTGTTATGTTTGTTCCTT
>NC_085015.1:5372160-5382160 GCF_963854185.1 Sardina pilchardus | reverse complement strand
CTTCATCAAGAATGCTGAGGTTTACTGCGGCTGGGAGGATATTGCACTAGTTTGTGTCTTCTTCAGGAGTTACTGTACGGGTCGAAGTGTCCTGGGGCTGCAGCAAGATTAGTGATCCACGAAAATCAGCTGAGACAGATCGTTTGTAATCAAGTTTAGCTCAGGACTATGGTATTTGTACCTTTAGGATTATCTCATGATCTGAGTTGTATTTCACATGGAGACAGTTATGCATAGATTTGACCCCGATTTACAATGAAGATAACATTAATAGTGCTCATGTATGAAGTACACTTCCAAGACACATTTAAAGTAAATAAATAAATGTATTATTACGTGCTGAGGGTTTCTACAGACAAACCAAAGTATTGTAAACTTTGAAAGTGTACAGAGAGGTTATAGCAAGACCTGTATCAGGAAGAAAATGCAGGCTTTCTGGTCTGGTATTGTCAAATCAGCGGGCACGTTCGACCAAATCAGCGCTGCGCAGATCTGGCTAAAAGTAAGGCATGTTTGTATTGAAAGACGGCACTTGCGCAGTGCAGTGCTGCAAAATTGAAGTTGTTAACTACCGTAAATAGACGCTAGGCTGACATTTTCTAAACCTCAAGTTGTTGGGTAGCGAGCGTTAACTTGTACATAATTGCCGTTTCCCCAACAGGGGACTGGGGTTTCATTTATGGACTGTTAGGAGGAGTTGTTGTTGTGCAAAACTAAAGCCCATAGGGCCCAGGTCGGACAATAAACTTAATTCAGCGTCATCCATCGCCCCAGGCCTCTGAGAGCTCTGTGTGATTATTCACAAGCTGCCTGGGCAGAGAGAAACCCCTTAGAGATTGCTCTTAGCAGTACCTGGCCAAAGACTACATCAGGGGTTTTCAAAGTGGGTGCCGCGGCACCCTGGGGTGCCGTGACGCATGCTCAGGGGTGCCGCGGAATTGTGGCTTGATGATTTAATGACATTTTAAAAAGCATAATATCCATTTAAAAATTCATTTTATTGCAAAAACGTATTTGCAGCACAAACAATAGGCTACAGTTTACTGTATCGTACTGTGCTGTATGTACAGTAGGTAGGCTACTTATTGTTTGTTCGGTGACTTCGTTCGTTATTCCGTATGGCGGAGTGCAGTTATAGGCGCAATGGATACGTTTTTAAAGAGAACGCCATGCACCTCCACAGGGACAGACCTCGGAATCTGACCAGACGAAATCAGCAAAGAGAAAAGTGAGGCAACATAACGACTCCTACCTCCAGTATGGGTTCACTTGGGCTGGCGAGGTAACGTGTCCCACACTAGTATGCCTGGTCTGCAGGGAGACGTGGGCTAACGATGGCTACGGCTATTGGGGAAGTTTGCGCTTCCACTTATGCTAGTGGCCTTTGCCAGCTGCTCGCTAACGTGAGATGTCGATGAGGACACATTTACAGATAACTTTTTATTTTGCAAAGAACTGACCAACCATGCTGCCGGAGATGAGATATTCATAGTGACAGATGAATACTTGAGGAACAATAATCTTAGCTGGGATATGTGCGTAAGTCTGTGCACTGCCACTGACGGGGCGGCCTCAATGACAGGTCGGGTCAAAGGCTTTGTAACGAAAGCTATGCAACAGAATCCTTCCATGGTAGCAACGCATTGCATGTTGCATCGGGAGGCTCTTACTGCAAAAACGATGCCTCCAGACCTGACGGATGTATTGAAATAGATCGTAAAAATAGTTAATTACGTTAAATCACGTCCCCTTCAAACACGGTTATTCACTGCCCTGCCCTCTGCAGTGAAATGGGTTAAGACTGCACACCGAGGTCAGGTGGTTATCAAGTTGGTTATCCTGTTCACCATTTATTCAAAAGTTCAATTAAATGAGTTGAATGAAAGTAGTTCATTTGAATAAAACAAAAAAAGATATTAACTTCACCTTATCTTAGTAATGCCTATAATAAAAGCATGTTTGGCCTATCCAACATATCACAAGGTTAAAGAAAATGGCATGAAGTACAAATATGGCACAAAGGAGGTTGAGTAAAAAGTAAAAAAAAAATAGGGGTGCCGTGGATGGAGAGAGATATGTTTAGGGGTGCCGTAAGCCAGAAAAGTTTGGGAACCACTGGACTACATTTCCCTGGAGGCTTTGCTCTGCACCGACCTGCATTGAGATGGGTTTATCAGAAAACCCCAAAACTGCTGAGTGAGGAGGGCTACCCCTATGTGCTTTGTGGGTTGTTCTTTTTCTCGCGGACTGTTAAATCAAGCTAATGGTGACTGACTAAGCAGGGGTAAAAGAGAGGAGCAGAGAGGGAGAGCTGTAAACTCGCTGGATGTGCAGAAAAAGAGGAGAGAAAAAAAACTAAGTGAGCAGCAACTGCTCGATAGATTATTCTTACTCGGCTAGCCTGTCCCGCCTGCCAGTCAGCGCGAGCAAGCCCGCAAGAGCATCCGTTAGACCAAAAGGCACTACGCATTGTCGAAGCCTGAGTCTTCAGGAGCGTCTGTTAGCCCGAAAGACATTACGCATTATCGAAGCTGACTGAATTAGAGAATTAGATTGGGAAAAGGCCGAGTGTGATTGGCGAGGAGAAGAGACATACTGTGGATCCACTGCAGTGCTAGTTGGCATATGAGGATATAGAGTTTCATGGGAGACCATTGCCAGATAATAAGCCTGGGGGGGTGCGGGGTGGGCGGGCTGATGTTCGGGGTGATGGAGTAAGATAAGCGGCCAGAGCTATTTCCGCCATGGCAGTCGCAGAGAGAAGTTCTAAACTCTTTTAGCGGAGATTCCTCGGCCAAGTTAATTGTTTGGGCTCCACTCCAGACAGCTGAGGTTGATGTTTCACACTAAAGAGAAAAAATCTAATTGAGTAGATGCCCAATGTCAAGAATCTCTGTTTTGCTGGTCTCTCTTATGTGTCCATCCACTGTTTTATTTTGATCTAACTTTATTTGCAAATGGCAGTTCATAACGTCACAAAACTAAATTGTGATGGAATATTATTAGCCCCGAAAAGGACACATTTTAGTTAATTTAGATCCACATATATTTCAGAAAGAAATTCATAAGATGCTTTCTAGGTGATGCAGTTAAGCAAATTAGCAATAGCAAGTTGCAGCCATAGTGGGAATGCAGTTTTTTCTTTAATTTGGCAAGTAAAGCTACGGCATCTAACAGTTCGGCCAAATGTGGGGGACATATTGGAGTACTTCTGCTAATGGGTAACAGGCAGCCAAGACACAATCCATCATGAAGGCTTTGCATCAGCAACCTTAAGTATATCTAAGCGCTTTCTGTTACAGTGTGTGTGTGTGTATCTGTGTGTGTGTGTGTGTGTGTGTGTGTGTGTGTGAATGTGTGTGTGTGTGTGTGTAGCCCTCAGTGGGCCCTGTGTCCAGGGCTGAGGCGTGTGCCAGTAGAGGCCGGTAGAACCCGCAGAGGAGCAATCAGATGCCAGGATAGCGTTAGCCTGGCATCGCCAGAAAAACCTAGAAACCCAGGCCCTCCTTTCCTCCTTCTGTGGGCATGCCGGGCATCGCCCGCACTGCGCCCGCTGGACCCGTGCCCGTCTAAAGAGGCCCCGTCTGTCCTCCGAGCTCCACTCACGCTGGTCATCTCCGTCATTGCCCGGCGGGTGGATGCCCCGAGCCAGGGCCAAGCGATGCCCTCCTCTCTGCCATCCAGGGCACTTCCATCTACAGACTCAACTGAGGGCAGGTACCCGTGCCAGTGCCAGGCGCTGGCGTGCTGTTTTCGCCCCTCACTCCAAATCCGAGTGGCATGCAAGCAGTCACGAGTGTGCCCGCTTAGAGAAAGAAGTGGACTTGGGGCAGACTGCAGGCAACACGCAGTTGGGCAGAAGGACGCAGTTCTCACACTTGCAGTTGTTTGCCCGATGGTCTCGATTCCTATTGTCAATTTAGCTCCCTGAAGTTAAGCTGAGGGGAAGGGTTTTGGTCATGTGCAGTATTTTTTACGAATTCTAAATGTTCAAATGCTTTGTAAGAATACAAAGCATTTGACAATAGGCCAGATGTAACTTAAAAATAAAAACAAAAAAAAAACAAAAAAACAATGAAATTGTAAGCCACTGCATGGTCAGTTTGCGTTTTGTGTGAAAAATGCAATGCATGGAACAGTCTCAGATGTCAAGGTGACTGATCACAAATCAGTATCGTCTCTGACCCAGATCCATCCACCTCAAAGTGTCTGGGCCAGGCTCATTTCTGATTCACCTTCTTTCTAGGTTTACTCGAAGGTTGTAGATTCTGTTTGTTAATGCTGTCATCCAGTCCGTATAAATTGTCGTAAAACTCAAAAAGCATGATGCAAAACCGGTGTTGTGGTGTGATTTTGAGCGAGTTCTGCTACTCCACGTAGGGTGAACGAGCGTCTGTGTTTATGTGTTTGTATGCGTTTGATGTCAGGTACTTTGATGTGTGCTGCTTTTGGGAGGGCTTCTCTTTGATTTGTCTCTGTGTGTGTGTGTGTGTGTGTGTGTGTGTGTGTGTGTGTGTGTGTGTGTGTGTGTGTGTGTGTGTGAAGACACTGCAGAGCATCCCAAATGCGAACAGGCACTCTCTCTCTATCTCACTCTCTTTCTCTCTCGTTCTCTCTCTCTCTCTCTCTATCTCTACACTCACAGTGCCTCTGTGCCAGTCTCCAGCGTGACTATAGGCAGACTTCAGACACACACACACACACACACACACACACACACACACGTCCATACATTTATACACACACAGTGCCAGTGCACAATGTCTTCAGTGCGACTACACACAGAACCAACAATCCCACATTCAGCTGTCCCTACCGCACACAAGGCAGGGGTGGCATGGGTCGTAACAGTCAAACACAGTGGTGCCCATTGACTCTAGCCTGGCACGTGCCAACCACAGCCTTTCACTGAAGGCTAGTCAGACGAGAGACACCCTACGCAACCCCTGCTTTTACCCGGGGCATTCCGCACAATGGTGCCAACTACTCAGAGGTTTTGTTTATGTGCGTCGCCCCTGGCAACAGGGTCATATTCAGCCTGATGGTGTTCTACAGGAACTATACTGAGAACGGCAACGCTAGGCTATCAACTGTCAGACAGCACTTCCGCGTTGAGGTTTATGGCACGGCGTGCTTGCGTCTTAGATAACCACTTGGCGGTTATTCATTCAACAGATGTATAGATGGCGTTGTGTTTACTTCTTAGATTGCGACTTGGCGGTTATTCATTCAACAGATGTATAGATGGCGTTGTGTTTACTTCTTAGATTGCGACTTGGCGGTTATTCATTCAACAGATGTATAGATGGCGTTGTGTTTACTTCTTAGATAACCACTTGGCGGTTATTCATTCAACAGATGTATAGATGGCGTTGTGTTTACTTCTCAGATTGCGACTTGGCGGTTATTCATTCAACAGATGTATAGATGGCGTTGTGTTTACTTCTTACATTGCGACTTGGCGGTTATTCATTCAGCAGATGTATAGATGGCGTTGTGTTTACTTCTCAGATTGCGACTTGGCGGTTATTCATTCAGCAGATGTAAAGATGGCGTTGTGTTTACTTCTCAGATTGCGACTTGGCGGTTATTCATTCAACAGATGTATAGATGGCGTTGTGTTTACTTCTTAGATTGCGACTTGGCGGTTATTCATTCAGCAGATGTATAGATGGCGTTGTGTTTACTTCTCAGATTGCGACTTGGCGGTTATTCATTCAACAGATGTATAGATGGCGTTGTGTTTACTTCTCAGATTGCGACTTGGCGGTTATTCATTCAACAGATGTATAGATGGCGTTGTGTTTACTTCTCAGATTGCGACTTGGCGGTTATTCATTCAACAGATGTATAGATGGCGTTGTGTTTACTTCTCAGATTGCGACTTGGCGGTTATTCATTCAACAGATGTAAAGATGGCGTTGTGTTTACTTCTCAGATTGCGACTTGGCGGTTATTCATTCAACAGATGTATAGATGGCGTTGTGTTTACTTCTCAGATTGCGACTTGGCGGTTATTCATTCAACAGATGTATAGGTGGTGGTGGTGTTCTTGCTTGCTCAGAGTGTCGGCCATAATCAGTGTTGCTAGTGCTCCTGCTAGTCGAATCACTTGAAGGGTGGGAATGAGAAAGAGCGATATTATGAGACAGCGCAAGCAGCAGCGTTACTGTCTTTAACCGAGGTTACTGGCGTAAAATACTCTTCGTAAAATATGTAAGTCTCTGTAGAGTATGTAACTCTTCGTAAAGTAAATAACTCTTCATAAAGTAAATGACTCTTCGTAAAGTAAGTAACTCTTTGTTATGTAAATAACTCTTCGTAAAGTATGTAACTCTTCATAAAGTATGTATGTAACTCTGATCCTCTGTGTAACCAAGTCCACAACCTGTGTGGCAAATGAAGCACATAAATATTGATTTATACGACGTCGATGTGCTCCTCTAGCGGTAAATCAAAAGTATTATAAGATTATTTTTATGTCCCTGGCCGCTCCTCACAGATCTCTTCCATCAACACTTGTTGAATGGAAGTATCAGGTTCCCACGCCCCCCACCCACCCACCCACCCACCCACACACACACAGATACTTTGGGTGGGTTGGGTGGCGTTGATATAACCGACTGCCCCTCATCTTTGGTGTCCTGAACCCCATTTTTGGGGTCAGTCCTCGTCCTCCCCCGCAGTCTCCGATGTCGGCCAATGCCGCGCCTCCGTCTCTGGTGTCGGGTGGGCGCTGGGTGGGTGGGCCGGAGGGTGTCGTCGGATCCGGCGTGCCCGGGCGTGCCACGGGGCAGCCTAAGAAAAGGAGTGTGTGTGTGTGTGTGTGTGTGTGTGTGAGAGAGTGGCGGCCGGATGTGGGCACCCAGTGCCCGCGGGGTGAAGCCGTTGCCACGGCAGCTATTTCCTCCGCTGGCACCGGGCTCAGTCTCTACCCTGCTGACTGCTGGCGCACACCCTGGGAGATGGCTCCTGATTTAGCATAACGAATAAAACACAAACCCGTTGTGTTCTTACACTCTCAGTTAAGTCAACAGTAACATTTTTACTTAGTCTTCATATATGTTTTACTCCTGAATCGGAGGTGAAATAAATTAGTTATGTGTATTATTAGTATTGTAAAATTAAATAATAATAATAATAATATTTATGTACTATTAATATTAATATGAATCATATTATGAATTATTAGGGTGAAAGAGGGGAAGTTAGTTGGGGAGAGGAAGGGTGAGAAGACAGGATAGAGAAATGAGAAAGAAGAAGAGAACACCATATGTTTGTGGAATAATTTCACAGTTGTTTTTGCAATGCCTCATATCTTAAGGTCTTCATGTATAATCCAGATGTGTGTGTGTGTGTGTGTGTGTGTTCTGCACTGAGCCCAAAGCAACTGACCAGTTTACCCAGTACGGCTGTCCCACTTTATCAACATCTGCCAATCTCTCTCACGCACAAACATACAGTACACTCTTTCACACTCTCTCTCTCACACACACCTATTTATTCACACACACGTCGACATGTCTATAATGTCTGTACATTCTCACAAGTGTACGCCTATACAGTCTTTGTTAGTCTCTCACAACCACACACACACACACACATACACACACACACATATATATATATATTCACAAACACACACACACACCCTGCCAGATGCCCCCCCCCCCCTCCCTGCTCAGCGGCAGCCCCATGCTTCTCTGTGTTGCCATGACAGCAGAGGTGTCATCAGTGTCATTTTCATTTCCGCGCGTGTCTCCCGGCTCAAACCAGAGGCCCTGAGAGGGCTATTCTTTCCACCCAGTCCTTCTTCACGCGTTCATTCTCCTCCTCCCTCCATCCCTCCATCCCTCCCTCCCTCCCCATCCCTTTTTCCTGTCTTCCTTCTCTCCTTCTATTCTTCCTTTGTTTGTTTCTTTCTTCCTTTCCGTCCTTTCATCTTTCTTTCTTTTTCTTTCTTTCTTCCTTCCTTTCTTTCTATCTTTCTTCTTTTCCTCCTTTCTATCCCTCCATCTCTCTATCCTCCTGTGGTTAGGTATATGCAAGTGAAACACACATAGAGATTGAGACAGTGTTTTTCACCATCATCAAGAGGCTATGATGAATATGGCCAGCTGTAGTTGTCTTTCTCCCCTCATCCTTCCTCTCTACATTATGAATCTATTACAACGATATCGTCATGATTTCAGCCGAGTGTGTGTGTGTGTGTTGACAGTCCTCCAGTGAAAAGCTCCAAAAACCTCCATGTGGTCTCCTGTTTTTTAGTGTTTACACAGACGAGCAGCGGAATATATGAACACGTGTGTGACTTGTGTTTCATATTGAAACCATGGAATAGACTGCTGCGTGATGTGATGGTCTATTTGTGGCTCTCACATGTGTCTGTGTGTGTGTGTGTGTGTGTGTGAGTGTGTGTTTCTGGATATGTCTGTGTGCGCGTGTGTGTACCTATGAGTGTGTATTCATGTCAGTTGCCTAGGAGATCCTTGGCTGAATCCCAGCAGGGGACTGAAGCTGACCTCACTTATCGAGGCAGACGGAGTGTTAGAGTGGTGTGTGTGTGTGTGTGTTTCTGTGTGTGTGTTGTGTGTATGTGCATGCGTGTGTGTGTGTGTTTGTTGTGTGTGTTAGTGTGTGTGTGTGTGTGTGTGTGTGTGTGTGTGTGTGTGTGTGTGTGTGTGTGTGTGTGTGTGTGTTGTGAAGTCTGCATCTTTTTACAGGGCTGCTTGATGCTTTCCTTCTAGTGGTGGTTCACACTCCTATTGTGTGTCTTAGACGTTTTATATGCCCAGTCCTGGAGCTCACCCATGGGTTCTCTCTCTCTCTCTGTGGGTGTGTGTGTGTGTGTGTGTGTGTGTGTGTGTGTGTGTGTGTGTCTTAGATGTTTTATATGCTCATTCCTGGAGCTCACCCATGGGTTCTCTCTCTCTGAGTGTGTGTGTGTGTGTGTGTGTGTGTGTGTGTGTGAGTTTGTATGTGACTGCATGTGTGCATGCGTGCTTGTCCGTGTGTGTGCGACGTGCGTGTGTATTTGCATTACATGTCCATGTATGCAAAATTCAGCTGTATACCTGCATGTTGCCTACCTGTATACCTGCATGTAGCCTCTCTCTCTCTCTCTCTCTCTCTCTCTCTCTCTCTCCCACTCTCTCTCTTTCTCTCTCTATTTATCTTTCTCTGTCCCTCTCTCTCTCCCTCTCTCTCTATTTACCCCCCACCCCTCCTTTTCCCTCTCTCTCTCTCTCCCTCCCTCTCTCTCTCTCTCTCTCCCACTTTCCCTGAGCAGGCTAATTCTCTGCTAAGTCCACTGATCCCTTCACCAGAATAGAGTGCTGCAGGTGACACATTAACTCACTCTCCGTTATCCTGCCCTCCTCTCTTACCTCGCCACCGCGTCCGCCCTGCCCCAAACTCACCTCTCTCACACACACACACACACACGTCTCACACACACACACACACACACCTCACACACACGCGTAGACCAAAAAACCACAGAGGGAACTTCCACTTGGTCTACCTCTTGCAGCTTGACTTGCCTGAAAAGAGAAAGACTCTCTCTCTGTCTTTCTCTCTCTTTCACTCACACTCAGTTAAGCCATGTAAGCTTAACCCACCATGGTAAGTCATATTCTTGTCCATTTGCCATGGATGTGTGTGTAGGTGTGTGTGTGTGTGTGTGTGTTTGTGTGTGTGTGTATCTGTGAGAACTCATGTGGCTGCGGTGAGAACTGGTGTGCTGTTGTGTTGGTCTTCTGAGTTGGCTAAGCTTAGTCAGAGATCAACCTAGCACTTAGCTTCTTAGAGTCATGTTAGCATCAGCAAGATTAGCTTAGCTCAACAGATAGTTCAACTGGTTCATTTTCAAAACATCACTGTAAGCGAGCTATCCTCCTGTAATGTGTTTGGCCTTACAGTGATCCAGTCATTTTCACTCTAAGCACGGCTACACATTCCAACAGACTTAGCAGCCGCAGCTTAATCTCTGTGAGAGGGT
>NC_085015.1:5359660-5362160 GCF_963854185.1 Sardina pilchardus | reverse complement strand
CTGATAGCGGCGGGACTGAAGTCCCGGGATAGCATTAATCTTCTTCCCGCTCAGCAGTCGGTGCCTTTGGATGTTTCTCTGATATGAGTGGGTTGAATAAAGTAAAGCGAAAGCTGCTCCCAGTTACGTCAGCCTGCCTGACTGTAAAAATGGGACACATTGTCTCGCCAGAAAGCCGTGAGTCAGCGGTCCTTTTATTTAATTAGGCTACAAATTAAAGACTCTCGAGTATGATAACCTTGTTACTTATGTCTTGCCCTACGACTAAAGCAACATTTAGAATTAGCATTGAAGAATATTAAATTAGCATTAGCACTGATTTTTGCCGTTGCAATTTCTCAGAATATTCTGTGGCACTGGCAACACGTTTAATCTGACAGCAACAAGCAACATCATTCGACTGGGCAGAGCAGAGCTATCTGTCCTGTGGTGTTTCCCAGTCGAGGGTGGATGGATGTGGATTGGAATGGGCTTCCCCTCTCCTCAGTCCTGCCCTGGAGATATGCGGCGTCTGTGTGAGCGTCAACCTCAATCCTGGGTTGTCAGTTTGAGGGGTGTTCATGGGTGTCAGTGGGAGACAGCTTGGGAGTGCGAGTGTGAGTGTGTGTGTGTGTGTGTGTGTGTGTGTGTGTGTGTGTGTGTGTGTGTGTGTGTGTGTGTGTGTGATGTGCCCCGAGGCTTGCTTCTCCCATTGCTCTCCTCACCTTTCTCTATTTCTCTCTCACCACCTCCTCCCCTCTCTCCTCTTGTCTTTGTTATGTAGCCTAGCAGCTTACTGGTGTACTGCTGCTGATAAACCAGCCCCCCCCCCTCCTGCTCTCTCTCTCTCTCTCTCTCTCTCTCTCTCTCTCTCCCTCTCTCTTTCCCTCCCTCTCTCTCCCTCAGGCCAGAGCAGCATTGGGTTGCAGATGAATGCTCGGCCCAGTTGAGCTCCCGTATGAGTGGTGAGATTAGCAGGTGGGGTTGGGGTGGGTGTAGTCGTGGTGGTGGTGTATGGCATGGGTGTGTGTGTGTGTGTGTGTGTGTGTGTGTGTGTGTGTGTGTGTGTGTGTGTGTGTGTGTGTGTGTGTGTGTGTGTGTGTGTGTGTGTGTGTGTGTGTGTGTGTGTGTGTGTGTGTGTGTGTGTGTGTGAGTGTGTGTGAGTGTGTGTGTGTGTGAGTGTGTGTGTGTGTGTGTGTGTGTGTGTGTGTGTGTGTGTGTGTGTGTGTGTGTCCTGTCCAGCGTGTGGGAAACGGTCCTGCTGGGATGAAAAGGAGCCGCTGACCGCTGCACGCCGGTGGTTGTGGTCGGTTGAATGGCCGCGCTTCACTTAAGCTATAACAGCCCTTATGCAAACAAGCCTCGCCATGCACACTGACCTACTGTACAGACGAGAGCATGTCAATGATTGAGCAGGCTCTCAGAAGACTCCTCTCTTTACTGAAGGTGCGCGTGAAGCATTCGTATATTCAGTAACATCAAATGCAGTATCATTACATTTCAATATATTTATTTTCCCCTTGGGGATCAATAAATTATCTATCTATCTATCTATCTATCTATCTATCTATCTTTGTATCTAGGCCTATATAAAGCTGTGGCAGTTACATTAATGATCATGGTTCTGGACTGCTAAGTTTCAAGTTTTGGATTTTGTGTGATCTTTTCTTTATGACCTGGACCTAACTGTAAACGTGTGTGTGGTCTTTCACTCGCCAACTCACACAGCTCAGGCTGTCCATTCAGACAAACTGTTTCCTTGTTGGCTCTCTACTGGGCCCAAGTTAAATAATAACGGGATATTGAGAGCCCGCCAAAAGCCATGTTTGACATTGAGTGACAGGTAATTCAGCTGTGTGAAGTGCAAACATTACAAACATTAACTTGGAAGTGTTCAGGGCAGGCCATTCAAAACCTTATCAGTTAATCATTTGGAAGTGTTCATGGCAAGCCATTGAACCCTTATCAGTTAATCATTTGACAGAGGAGCAGTTCTTAGGAGACCTATTTTGGAGCGTTTCTGGTAATCCCTGAGTGTTTCGGAGTATTTGCAGGTGTGTTCAGTCCACTAGGGGGAGCCAGAGCTCATCCTGGATCTGTTCCACTGTTGTGACATGACGCACATCAGGGGGAGACTGGGCTTACTGGCATGGAGACGGAGTGTGTGTGTATGTGTGTGTGTGTGTGTGTGTGTGTCTGAAGGTCACCTCCACTAGAGCCAGCCAATTCATTCAGATGAGCTTGTCATGGAGAAGCATTTTATTTGTGTGTGTGTGTTTGTGTGTGATTGGCACACTTGATTACACAATCCCACCGGCACACTCAAGCACAATTTGCCTGGTTGTTTTCGCAAGAGCCTACTCACAGTGAATCGCCTGGTCTCACAGCATGCTTCTGTCACCAAAGCTAATGTCAGTGAACAATCCCATGCTTGTCACCGTGGTAACATACACCATTGTGGTGCCCACATTCGAAATGACAGTGTGCGTATACTGTACATCTCCTGTTTGTGTTCTTCTGT
>NC_085015.1:5342160-5344660 GCF_963854185.1 Sardina pilchardus | reverse complement strand
TCTATGGTATATGGGCGAGGCGTGATGGTAAGATTTAATGGGCAAGTTGCGGCAGAGTTTAATGACTAAATCGATGGATGTGCAGGAGTGCAACCGTGGAGCCACAAGCACAAAGAGAGTTCCCCCACTCTCTCACACACACACACACACACACACACACACACACACACGAGGACACACACTCAGAAATTGGAGCGCAACGTTTCTCAATCATCTCCTTCCCACTCTTTCCCAGCATCAAACGCAAGGATACGGCATGAGATTCATGTGTGTGCTCACTGCTCACACTCTCACACACACACACAGACACACACACACACACACACACACACACACATGCACACACACACACACATGCACACACACACACACGCACACGCACACGCACACGCACACGCACACGCACACGCACACACACACGCACACGTACACGCACACAGACACACACAGACACAAAGACACACACACGCACACGCACACACACACACACACTCTCACACACACACACACACACACACACTCACACACACACTCCTTATATGTCGTCTCCCCTCATCTCTCGCTCTCTCTCTGAGTGCCTGTGTCTCCGGTGGCGTAGCATGAATCACATGATCATATAGCTGTCGTACGCAGCCGTTGGGCGGTCAGGACATGAGCGATGGCCTGATAATAGACTCTTAAAGTGCCACGCAGGAGCAGGGTGTGTGTGTGTTGTGTGTGTGTGTGTGTGTGGGGGGGGGGGGGGTAACCGCCAGGACAGGTCATCAGACATGCCCACGCCACTCCACCCCGCGGGGGACCAACGCCCACTTGCCACTAACACACCGCCAACACCTACTGATGTCCTGCAGCATGCCAACTCTCTCTTCTCTGTCTCTCTCTCTCTTATTCACTCACTCTCGCTCTCTCTCTCGCTCTCTCACACTCTCTCTGTCTCTCTCACTCTCTCTGTCTCTCTCACTCTCTCTCTCATATAATGGTTCAATAAAAGGGCTTTACAAGTCAAAGTCTCTCTCTGTCTCTCTCTCTCTCGCTTTCTCTCTTTTCAGCCCTCTCTCACTCTCCTCATTGTTGTCTCTCTCTCTCTCTCTCTCTCTCTCTCTCTCTCTCTCTCTCTCTCTCTCACTCTCGCTCCTCTCCCTGCCCATAAATCTGCTGCAGATGTTGTGCTAGCTGTTTGTCTCCTCTGACTGTGCGATGCCCAGATGTTGCACCTGAGTCAGCCCTATGGGCCGATACATCCATTAGCACAGCAGACACGTGCTGCGCTGTAAATATCTAATGGGGCCGCCGCCGCGTCGAGTGCTGAGGACTTCTCTGGCGCTGTGTGCGTACAAGTCTACAACATGTAAACACCATCATCATCATCATCATCTTCATCAACAACATCATCGCAATGAGAAATATTCATAGCGCAGAATATTTATGGGTTTTTTTCCCCTCTTCATTTGCCAGGAATGGCACTAAGCAATGTGTTTTGGTAAGAGAAAGACATCAGTGAATGAAGCTTCATTACTGTATGTGGGTTGTTTAGTTGTTTGTGTGTGCAGTGGGGATGTGGCGTACAGTGATAACAGGTGCTGCTGGGAGATGAGGAAGAGGAGGGAGGATGAGGAAGGTCTGATATGGGATGAGGAAGAGGGTGATGGGACTAAAGGAAGGGGAGGGAGGATGAGGAGGAGGATGAGGAAGAGGAGGGAGGATGAGGATGAGGAAGGTCTGAGGGGGGGGGGGGGGGGGGGGGGGCGAGCGCCGTAGCTCATCTCCAGCCGTGGCCCAGCCACTTAGATAATTAGAGCCCGCGCCATGAATTATGGAACGCACAGCCATCCTGACGAGGAGCATCAGACCTCCATTTGTCTCGCTCTCTATTCCTCTCTCTCTCTCTCTCCATCTCTTGCTCTCTCTCTTCTTCTCTCTATCCCTCCCTCTCTCTCTCCATCTCTTGCTCTCTCTCTTCTTCTCTCCCTCTCTTGCTCTCTCTCTCTCTCTCCATCCTTGCTCTCTCTTCTCTCCCTCTCCCCCACTCCCTCTTGTTCTCCCTCTCTTGCTCTCTCTCCCTCTCTTCCACTTTTCCTTCTCTCTCTCTCTCCTCTCTCTCCTCTCTCTCTCTCTCTCCCTCTCTCTCTCCTTGTTTCCCACCACTACAGTGGGGTTACTGCACCACGCACAGACAGATCGGCCTTTGTGATTGGGCCTCGTAGCGGAGAGCCGGCCTCTGTGATTGGCTCGCTCAGGCGAGAGCGGGACCTCGTGATTGGTCGGTGCCGGGGATGTTTTTCGAGTCTCGCTCTGAGGGAACCGGGTGAAGCGCCGTGGCTGAGTGGAAGAGATAACGCCTGACACATATCCCTGTGAAGACAGGATGGAGGAGGACGAGGACGGAGGGAGGGAGAGAGGGATGGAGAGAAGGAGAGAACTAAGAAATAAAGAGAATAAAAGGAACATACAGTATTGGATACGAAAGAGAGATAGACGAGGGAGGGAGGGATGGAGAGAG
>NC_085015.1:5330983-5335983 GCF_963854185.1 Sardina pilchardus | reverse complement strand
ATGAGAGAATTATGGGCTGATAATTCCTGTTGCATATTCATGAAACACTGTCTCAGTGTCTCCTGGCGCCGAGTGCTAGTAGTGGGCGTCCAGGGTGATGCCAAGTTTTCTCATATTGCCGTAGTAACCCACTGACTCTCCTTTCTCCGTGGCGACGGGTGATTGATGGGAGGACGCCCCGGACAGCCTGGTCTTTAGCGCGAAAAAAAACGTCCCCCGCTCGTTAATCCAGAACGGAGGGTTTTGGCGTGGAGTCCATCAGTCCGCCCTGCTGCGGGGGCACATCCCATAATGAGCCACCGTGCCCTAGAAACAGCATGTGGTTCTTCCTCCGCGCGGCCTGCCAGGTTCTAAGGGCAGGAACCGCTCGATAACGACCCGCCCGCGGACATCGTTTCGGTCGGCGGCAATTAGGAAGCTACTTGTCAATCATGCCAGCGTTTATTTAAAAGCTCTCTGCTCTGCCATATGTATCCATTACTGCCCTGTCCTCTCCTCTTTGTGTTTGCTAAAACGCCGGGAAGCCGAAGCTAGCGTGTACAGTAGCATCATTATCCATATCTGTCTCAGCTTGCCTGTGCAGTACCAGAGCCATAACTGGAGCTCGCTTTAGTGGTTATGGCCCAGGCATCAGATCGGGCAGATGCCTGCTCTAATTAAGGGCTTAGTGAGGCTAAGCACAAATGAAAGCTATAATAACCCGGGCGTGGATTAGGGATAGCCCTAAAGTAAATGTTGCTGCCAGAGAGTTTGGATAGAGTATGTCTACTCCAGTGCCAATCAAACTCTAAAACAGGTTGTCGACACATACTGTACTGTAGTCCATCGGATGTCAGCAATTCAAGCCTGTAGGTAGTGTGCCATCAGAGACAGTCATATGGCCTGGACACATTACACGATTTCAGCCCGATTTTGGCCCGAATTTGTCGTGACCGACAAGTTTACAGTGTCGTAACCGATTTCAAATGGTCGGGCACGACATCGAACGCGGAGTGAATCTTATAATGTGACATGCTTCACGACTTGCGATTTGTCGTTCATGACGTTCTAAAACAGCCCGACAAAAAGTCTGGCTTGTCAGAAATTTGACGGGAGTCGTATGACGCGACCGATGCTTTCGGTGTATGTGGCCACTCTCCCGACCAAGACGCGGAGAGGTTTTCATGGTTCTAAAATCGTATAGTGTGACATAGTAGATCGTAAACGACAATCGTGAGCGACAAAAAAATCGTATAGTGTGTCCAGGCCAATACGGCATTTGTGCATGTAGTAGATCAGTGTACTACAACACACTGCTGAACATACACCTCAGAGCAAGTAGAGGCAAATCAATAAGCATTTCTTAAGAAGCCATGCCAAGAAGTCTGAATGAATGAGTTCTGATTCATTGTGCTTAAGTGTGCCACGCTTCGCTACTGACTCATAGCATTAGCAGCTATAAGAGATTGCTATGGTTGTTGTACCCCCGAGTAGTCTTCTACTGTAACAGTCACACTGAGTGGAGTGTGTGAGTGTACTGTAATTGCAGTGTTATTTATCAGAGAGATGTTATGTTGTGGACTTGAGGAACAGAATGGACTTGAGGAACAGAGTGGACTTGAGGAACAGTGTAGACTTGAGGAACAGTGTGGACTTGAGAGTAGTATGGACTGGATAGTACTATAAACTTGAGAGTAGTATGGACTTGGGAGTGGTGTGGACTTGATGGAGTGGACTTGAGAGTAGTGTGGACTTGAAGAACATCGTGGACTTGAGGTACAGTGTGGACTTGAGGAACATCGTGGACTTGAGACACAGTGTGGACTTGAGAGTAGTATAGACTTGAGAGTAGTGTGGACTTGGGAGTAGTGTGGACTTGGGAGTAGTGTGGACTTGATGGTGTGGACTTGAGAGTGGTGTGGACTTGAGAGTGGTGTGGACTTGAGGAACAGTGTGGACTTGAGGAACAGTATGGACTTGAGAGTAGTATGGACTTGAGAGTGGTGTGTGTGTGTATGTCTGGACCCTTCTCTCCCCTCCTCATCTCTCCATCCACACAGCTGCCTGATTCCTCTCGACAGCCACAGTGGGGGTGGGGGTGGGAGTGGGGCTTATGAATAAGTCAGAGCCGTCCAAGCACAGCACAACAACCGCACCCTCTCCAACACACACACACACACACACACACACACACACACACACACACACACACACACACACACACACACTCTTCATCACTGAAGTTGGTCACCTCTGACCAACTGCTGGGCTAGGACAGACTGAGGGAAAATACATGAAAATGTGAGACTTTGTGAATTAGTCAAAGGTCATCTACAGTTTAATACAGTTTAATACATCAAATAGAAAAAGAATCCTACTTTAGTACTCTAGTATTTCAATTTCAGTATTTAAATACTCTACTACTGAAGCTACTCTTAGTGAATCACTCATATCATTGTACTTCCAGCCCCTGTCTCCCCAGGCAATATTAAGCCTTCTCATGCGGGCGATACCCCACTCACAGCCCAGGCTCAGCAGGGCGGGGGGGCGGGGGGGCGGGTTGGGGAGGGAGGGGTCATGAATAAGTTAGAGATGCCCAAGTGCACCAGTGAACACCGGCAGCACTCTTCCACCCTGTTTCTCCCTCTCTCTATCTCTCCATCTCCCTCTTTCTCTCTCACACTTGCTTTCTCTCTCTATCTCTCCATCTCTCTCTCTCTCTCTCTCTCTCTCTCTCTCTCTCTCTCTCTCTCTCTGTCTCTCCCCTGAGGCATGAGGACAGAAGCAGAGCAGGCCAGCAGGGCACCAGGTTTGTGGCTGGCCGCCGTCGCGGTCATTTATTCTAGGCTAGCATAAGCTAGCGTATTTAGCTACAGTAGGTACTGGTTAAGTATGCACCGGTGAATGCTCACCAGGGCGTCTTCTCTCTCTCTCCCCCCCTGTCTCTCTATCTCTCCTGAGGCAAGATTGATGCTAGCAGGACATGCTAGCAGGGTGCCACGTTTGTAGTCCTGGTTGTTTGCATATGTAGCTCAAAACTGGTTAAGTATGCGTGTTAAATTAGTGAGGTACGCATGTTTGATTTTATATTGAGATAATGCAGCACTTGTTCAGCATGTGTCTTTGATTTAGTAATGATGTTTGATCTGGGTCTGATGTTTTAAATCTTAAAATTGGGTTACATTTGGGTTAAATGTGTATTCGTTTAGTATAGGTACACTTCATTTTAGACACATTTGGTTTGATTTAAAATATCTTCATCTATAGGTTTGTAACCTCCCTTTATGAGGCTGGGGCAAACTGGTGATTATATTTATTCAGATATGTTTCAGAAATATAGTGTTGATATGACACATGAAAGTCATACAAAAATAAAGTAAAATCCACTGCCTGAACTCACACACCCTGAACCTTTTACCCACTCCTTTCTCAAATCTATATAAGTTACTTTAAATCGTCTTTCTTTATCCTAAGATAAATCGTTAGTGACACCTCAGGACACCTCCGCACTGGAAAATTGAGCAACTAAATGCCTTTTCTCTACATGTTTTGCTCCATGTACAGTATGTCACAAATAATGAAAAAAAATCCTTGATATACTGTACTTCATGGGACAGATCACTACACTACACTACACTACACACTACACTACACTACACTACACACTACACTACACTACACTACACTACACTACACTACACTACACTACACCACACTACACACTACACTACACTACACTACACACTACACTACACTACACTACACTACACTACACTACACTACACTACACTACACTACACTACTACACTACACTACACTACACTACACTACACTACACTACACTACACTACACACTACACTACACTACACTACACTACACTACACTACACTACACTACACTACACCACACCACACCACACCACACCACACCACACCACAGTACACTACACTACACTACACTACACTACACTACTACACTACACTACACTACACTACACTACACTACACTACACTACACCACTACACTACACTACACTACACTACACTACACTACACTACTACACTACACTACACTACACTACACTACACTACACTACTACACTACACTACACTACACTACACTACACTACACTACACTACACTACACTACAGTACACTACAGTGAGCGACACTAGGCCAGACCTGGGCCGCATCAGGGCCACGTGATGAGGAGCTCAGCTGACTCATGGCCAGGGCTGAGAAGTGAGTTCTGTTTTTGGGCTGTGTGGCGAGTGTTCTGTTCACCTCCCAAGAGACTCCAGCTGCAAGATCTAGGCCACACTATCAGCTCTCACTGGAATGGGCAGATGTGTGTGTCTGTGTGTGTGTGCGTGTGTGTGTGTGTGTGTGTGTGTGTGTGTGTGTGTGTGTGTGTGTGTCTGTGTGTCTGTGTGTCTGTGTGTCTGTGTCTGTGTCTATGGCTGGAGGGTTCAGCACACTTATGTGTGTGTGTGTGTGTGTGTGTGTGTGTGTGTGTGTGTGTGTGTGTCTAGGTGTGTATCTGTGTGAGTGTGTGTGTGTGTGTCTAGGTGTGTATCTGTGTGAGTGTATGTGTCTGGATGGCTCTGGATGAGTGTTAGCTATGCTGCTCCAGTGGCCCAGCTGTGCACAGTCAGCACACTGAACACCTCAGCCCAGTAGAGAAGGACAGATCGTGAAGGTCAAATAGGTCAACAGATGAAGGCAGACTGCAGGTATCAGACACAAGAAAGACACCTGAGGAGCATTCAAATTGGGCAATTAGTGGCGAACGTTCGTGGTGAATGTGTTTTCTTTGAACAGTTAAATTTGAATTAATTTGGTGCCAGCATTCCATTCTAACAGTAATTGCATTGTTACCTTTGTGAAACTCGTCCCATAGATATATATGTACTGTATATATGTCTATGACTCATCCAGTTCCACTGTATGCGATTGTTGGCAAACGTTCGCCGGAAGCCCAAGGCTAACGGAATACTGTTTGCAAATGTTCACTTATGTTT
>NC_085015.1:5315983-5325983 GCF_963854185.1 Sardina pilchardus | reverse complement strand
TTAAAGGACCATTAGAGGTTCCTTTGATGGACCCTTCAAAATGAACCTTTTAGGGGAGCTATATATGAAACATGAATTTCTATTTAGTTCTATATAGCACCTTGTTTTCTAAGAGTGTGGGTGTAAATAAGTGTACATTTTGTAAGACTATAGATGCTTTTCATCGGCGTGGTGTTCATGGTGTTTGTATGATTGTAAAACGTTTAGTCTCGTATCAGTATGGCAGGCCTGAGATGGCGTAACATGATGTTGTTGTATTTGGAGATGAGGCGCACATCAGCAGCTTGACGCCATTGTTTCCATTTCCTTCTGCAGAAATGGTCTGTTTTCACTGACATGCTGACATCAGCGTTTTTTGTCAGCAGGCGTCCTATTGGCCCATATTATGATACGTTGAGTGGCTATTGGAGTGAAATGTTATTGTAAGACATGACGTTCGTTTAGTGTAAGTGTAATGTTAGGAGTCATGATGGGTCACTCTCAACCCAAGACCAAACCCAGATGCTCTTTTAGGGTGAGTCACAGTGTTGCATATTGGACGCTGTTGCTTTGGAAAGTCAAGAGACATAAACAGAGACCAAATAGACTGTTAGCCAGATGATTTATTGCTGAAAGGAAGCGTTTCATTCACTAATTGCTTGGCTGAGTACGATGAGCTCAGATCTGCTGATGATGCACCCAGAACTTCAGACATCATCGAGAGGAGCCAATGAGAGCGTCAGACATCATCGAGAGGAGCCAATGAGAGCGTCAGACATCATCGAGAGGAGCCAATGAGAGCGTAAGACATCATCAAGAGTAGCCAATGAGAGCATCAGACATCATCAAGAGTAGCCAATGAGAGCATCAGACATCATCAAGAGTAGCCAATGAGAGCATCAGACATCATCAAGAGAAGCCAATGAGAGTGTAAGACATCATCAAGAGTAGCCAATGAGAGCGTAAGACATCATCGAGAGTAGCCAATGAGAGCGTCAGACATCATCGAGAGGAGCCAATGAGAGCGTCAGACATCATCAAGAGAAGCCAATGAGAGCGTAAGACATCATCAAGAGTAGCCAATGAGAGCATCAGACATCATCAAGAGAAGCCAATGAGAGCGTCAGACATCATCAAGAGAAGCCAATGAGAGTGTCAGACATCATCAAGAGAAGCCAATGAGAGCGTAAGACATCATCAAGCGTAGCCAATGAGAGCATCAGATGTCAGCTGGGCCATGAGCCCTGGGAGGGTCTATGTAAGGGAGGAGATCATTCAGATACCTTCCCCAATAACCTACTGCAACACGTGTCCTAATGAAACTAGACTGAAAGGGAAGGGGCAGGGAACAGAGGGAAAGGGAAACACCTGTCAAAAAAACTCTCTCTCTCTCTTACAATTTACCAATGCTATGACTCATTACCTCTATCTCTCTCTCTTTCTCTCTCTCTCTCTCTCTGTCTCTCTCTCTCTTATTTTTAAGTCCACTTGTCTCCGGTTCATTTCACATGTCCTCGGGAGTAGGTGATTGTGATGCTGGGTATCTACAGAAAGTGCTTTCCTATAAGATAAGGGATTTCTCTCGCTCCATCTTAGGGCTTGCATCCCCTCTTTCCGCTCAACGCGTTGCCATGGCAGCGGCGTATTCCCAAGGAGACGGGGTAGGGAGGCTGAGCCGTGACTGACAGGAGGCGTCCAAGTCGTAATGCCCGTATCTGGTTTCACTCGTGTGCTCACCCGACTGAAATGTTTTCCCTCTCGAGTCTGTCTGTCTGTCTGCCTGTCTGTCTGTCTGTCTGTCTGTCTGTCTGTCTGCCTGCCTGCCTGTCTGTCTGTCTGTCTGTCTGTCTGTCTGTATCCATGTCTGTCTTTCTGTCTCTGTCTGTCTGTCTGTCTGTCTGTCTGTCTGTCTGTAGCCATGTCTGTCTTTATCCCTCATAACAAGAGTAGTAGCACTTCTTCAGGATCCCTGTTTCCCTGAATCCCTATAGGTACTACTATACTGTAGGGCTTGACAATTTGGGGAAGATATCAAATTGTGATTTTCTGACAGGTGTTGTGATTGCCATTGGAATTGCGAGATAAGTCAAGCTTTAGCTCAAGATTCGCTATAATAAATTTGATGAAACATGTGATGAAGCATTACCAACTATGGTAACATTGAAATATTAACTGCTTCATTTTCTATTCCAAGAAAGAAACATTATACTAATGACTTCCAAATGACAGAAGGTGGACCTTATTTGATTAGGAAGTACAGGACAGCACCTCATATCCTTATTTACAAACTCTATGTCCCATAAGGGAATAGGCTACTGTACATTGTGTCACCCAAAAGTCGTGAACTCTCGCAAAATCTCCCTGCAAGAGCGACGCAAAGCCTTGTTGAGCGGATGCCCATTGCACATGTACAGTAAAGGTCTTCGTTTGAGCCGATGACTTTGTGAGTGACCGTATCGTAGGCTTGCGGCGAGGAATGCGATCTGAGCCGGTCAGTGTGTGTCGGTAAGGGGAGCGCAGAGCGGACGCAGGAAGCGGCAGCGCTGCTGTGCTGGTATTGATGGCGTTGTTGTGGCCAGTTCCGATTCCAGAGCCGAGCGCAGCACGTGCGCGAGTGAGCGCCAGGACTCAGCTGGCACGGGTCAATCCAGACAGGAAATGAACGTCCACCATTTTAGATATCCGCAATGAGTTATGGTGGGGGCCACATTGATTCCATTAATTAGACTGGCATCTGCAGGGACTTGTGTAGTGTGTGTACAGTATGTGTGTGTGTGTGTGTGTGTGTGTCAGAGAAAGAGAGAGAGAGAGAGAGACTGTATCTGAGAGACACACAAACAAAGAGAGAGAGAGTTTATGTGTTTGTGAGTGAGAGAGATTGAGTGTGTGTGTGTGTGTGTGTGTGTGTGTGTGTGTGTGTGTGTGTGTGTGTGTGTGTGTGTGTGTGTGTTGGCTTGACCGAGGGCTGCAGCTCTACACTCGTGCTTTGTCGACTCAGGCTGTTGGAGAGCAACAGACAGACCTCCCCCAGAGGCTGCAGCACCACCACCACCACCACCACCAGCACCACCAGCACCACCACCAACTGAGCTGCCCGCTCTCTGGCACTCATTCTCTGGGTCCAACCCCCCCAGTGACCCCCTCTGCTGCTCCAGCTCCAGCTCCAGCTCCGGCTCCAGCCCCGGCTCCTGACTAATACCTGGGCAAGCGCGGCCCAAATCCTGCTAAGCCGGGCGGGCGGCTGGCTGTTGGCGGGCACTGGGTCTTTGCATGGCTCATTGGCTCCCGACGCAGGCGGTCAGCTGAAGCGTGCCCCTGGCAGGCGGGCAGACGGGCGGCTGGACAGGACTGGACTGGACTGGACTGGACCGGGCCACATTGTGTTGGCACGGGCGCGACGATACGTCGGGAAACTTGCAGGACAATACGGCTCGGAGTCGGACGCTGCTCGCCGCTCTCTCCACACTCTTCTGGTCGTTTGGTCTCGCCAGTCGGACGCTCACTCGCCCCGTGTGAACGGACGAGCGGAAAAGGACTGCTGTAGCTGGACTGGACGCTGGGCAGCAAGGAAAAGGACTGCTGTAGCTGGACTGGACGCTGGGCAGCAAGGGAAAGGACTGCTGTAGCTGGACTGGACGCTGGGCAGCAAGGGAAAGGACTGCTGTAGCTGGACTGGACACTGGGCAGCAAGGACCAGGGCTGTGGCCTCTGAACTGCAACACCAGTAGCAGTAACAGCAGCAGCAGCATCTGATTCTTGAGGGCTATTTCTGTATCTCCTCCACCCCCCCTCCCCCCCACATCACCCCCCCCCCCCCCCCCCTCTCCATCCCCCTATCTGGACCCCAGCCACCCTACGACCCCCCCCCCCACTCCCCATACCACCCATATCATGATTACACTGCGCCGGGCGGGTGACTAGTGCCTACAAATATGGTAAGTGTGTGTGAGAGGGAGAGAGATCCCCTGTGAAGCTATGCGGCGGTGCAGCAGGCAGCTGTGATGGGTGTGTGTGTGTGTGTGTGTGTGTGTGTGTGTGTGTGTGTGTGTGTGTCGGCGGAGTGGGATGGGGGGGGGGGGGTCGGGTGTCCTTAGCTGAGTTGGTGTTGTTGACGGGACACGGAGAGGTGGGGGTGGGAAGGAGGGGGACAGATGCCTCTGTGTGTGTGTGTGTGTGTGTGTGTGTGTGTGTGTGTGTGTCTGGAGGGGGGAGGCATAGCTGACTTGGTGCCGGTGTGTGCCACTGGAACTACGGATCGTCCTGCTACTCTTTTTGAAGGGGTCCAGCACAGCCAGCCAGAATCACACACACGCACACACACACACGCACACACACACACGCACACACACACACACACACACACAGAGAGAGGAAGCGAGAGAGCGAGGGGGCCAGTGATTGGCGTTGGGCACCGGAACTGTTGTTTCGCGAGGGCTCCGTCCCGCCAGGTATTTTTAGTTTTGACATAATGCCCCTCGGCTGCGGCGAGGTCCCAGCGGCAGCTTAATTGAGCGCTCGGGTTACTGCTCACTACTGCGGGGAGGAGAGGACAGGAGAGGAGAGCAGAGAGATGGCCGTGGAAGAGGCAGCCGACTATCTCGCGCCCGTAAGTGCTGACTTATCCACATTTAGACACTGCTAAACTCTTTATGCTGTTAGGGTGCTGCTTTGTGTCGTCTAATGCATCTGAAGTGAACGTGTTAGTGTGTGTGTGTGTGTGTGTGTGTCTGTGTGTGTGTGTGTGTGTGTGTGTGTGGGCTTGTTCTCACGGGACGGTCCGGTTTGGTTTGCAAAACTGATGGGACAAGGGATAGGGGATGTTCACGGTCAGGCAGTTTGAAGCGTGTGTGTGTGTGTGCGCGCGTGTGTGTGTGTGTGTGAGAGAGAGAGTGTGTGTACACTGCACCAGTGTGCTGCATTGTCCTGTCTAAACAGTGCTCCGATCGCACAGGGGAAGAGGGGGGCTCTCTGTCAGGACAGTGGACACTGCAGGACGCTGCAGGACGATGCAGGACGATGCAGGACGATGCAGGATGGGACCCCCTGCACACTTGGTGCTGCTGTCCCGAAGTCTCCTCCACTATACGGGCAGAGTGGATAGCAGGGTGCTCAGCTGCTGTGTGGGATGTGGCGTAGATGAGGCTACAGTGCGCAGCACTCAAGGTTACAAGTGCGCTGGTGCAGGGGGGGGGGGGTACTGTAGCTGCAGGAGCTAAAGCAGCACACATGCTAAAACAGCACACATGCTAAAACAGCACACACACGCTAAAAGTCTGTCAGAGGCAACGCTGTGTGTGGGAAGCAATGCTGACAATTGGCTACACTCTGCATTAGACAAAAAGGGCTATAAAACTCTTCATACTGCATGCTCTGAGAATTTATGTGAGTGTGTGTGTGTGTGTGTGTGTGTGTGTGTGTGTGTGTGTGTGTGTGTGTGTGTGTGTCAGTATACGAGTTATGTGTATGTCTGAGTGTTTCATGTAAAAAGCTGTCTGCACTGTAAATCTGAAGGGATTCATTGAGAATCGGTCAGAGAGGAGGAGGAGGAGGAGGAGGAGGAAGAGGAGGAAGAGGAGGAGGAGGGGGGTTGACCTGAGACAGACACTTTATAGCAGCCCTGTGAATATGAGAGACAGCCTGCGTGGAAGCATTCCCTTGCCAATAGCACAGAGATGCCGTGACCTTCACAGAACAACACACATGCTTACTCTCTCTCTCTCTCTCTCTTTGACTCTCTCCTTTTTCCTCTCTCTCACACCCACTCTATCTTTCTTTCATTCATCCTGTATTTCTCTCACCCTCTCTTTCACCCTCTCTGTTGATCTCTGTTGTTTGTGACTGAGCAGTTTCCACACGTGTGTGTGTGTGTGTGTGTGTGTGTGTGTGTTGTGGTGCTGCATCAACAGCCTGATGTTGGTATGGTATGTAAATAAGTGTTTACGTGCAGGAGAGGGTCCCTGGTGGTGGTGGGTGTTAATGCTTCCTCATGTGAACATGACAGCTGGTAATGCATAACAAACACGCCCAGGAGAAAACAGCTCCCCTTACCAGAGAGACCAAGTGCTTCTAGACTTATATCTTCTGTGCATGTGAACTAAAGGCT
This sequence comes from Sardina pilchardus, assembly GCF_963854185.1. Lineage (NCBI taxonomy): Eukaryota > Metazoa > Chordata > Actinopteri > Clupeiformes > Clupeidae > Sardina > Sardina pilchardus. Next base: position 5,319,901 of record NC_085015.1, on the reverse strand, counting down.
TGAGTTGTATTTATTTGTCTCAATCTATTTATCACAAACGCCACTTCAGTTGATCTCTTTTCACTTCCACTCATGCAAGAGTGTGCTTTGGCATGTTGTTGGTGCACATGGGCGACCTCATGAGATTTCTTACAACATGAAGTCAGCCTGAAGCGTGGCATTTTGTAATCCTTTTGTGGAGGTCTGTTATTTTATTCGTTGAGTTGATACAATATGTGTCAATTCGGTATTTGGTAGTCGGCCATAGATGACGCTGTTAGTGTGTGTGCCTATGGTGAAACTGTGTGGGGAAATACCTTAATACCATGAGGGAAAATCCAAACCATGGGGAGGCAGAAATGAAAGCTTGCGCCGGCATTCCAGCACCTAATCAGTGGCGCTAGGCTTAGTCAGCATCCGTAGCACTCTCCAGTACCGAGCTTAAAGGGCCAGTTCACCGCAAACCCATTCATTTAGCAGCCGAGCCAGGACATGTTTGTTTATAGTGCGCATTTCGTACACAGGGGTAGTTTGATATGCTTTACGTGTACATAAACAAATACAAAGAATAATGGTAAATAAAAGCACAAAAGCACAACATTAAAGAGCAATCATTAAAAGAAAATGGTTTAAAAAGTAAAGGATGTAAAATCGATTGATTAAAAGACATAAAAGACACGAAGTGTAATAATTAAAAGAGACAGAGTGCGTAGCAACTTGCGATTACTGGCACAGGCCCAACCACTTAACCTTCTGCTTCGTCACACACCTCCAGCACCCCTTAAAGGGCCAGCGCACCATTAAGCACAACACTGCTCCATTCATCTGTCTGCCAGCAGAGGCCATGGGAACAGAAATGAATCGAAATGGAGTAGAAATAGACATAGAAATAGGTGGAAATAGTCTTTGAATAGAATAGAACTGAATGGACATGAACAGTGACAATGGCCATGGGATTATAAATGGATTGAAACATAACGAAAATACAGATATGTGGAAGAAGAAACATAGAATAGAATAGAATTGAATGGACATGAACAGAGACAATGGCCATGGGATTATAAATGAATTGAAACGGAATAAAAAATACAAATATGTGGAAGAAGAAGCATAGAATAGAATAGAATTGAATGGATATGAACAGAGACAATGGCCATGGGATTATAAATTAATTGAAACAGAATAGAAATACAAATATGTGGAAGAAGAAACATAGAACAAAATAGAATTGAATGGACATGAACAGAGGTAATGGCCATGGGATTATAAATGAATTGAAACAGAATAGAAATACAAATATGCGGAAGAAGAAACACAGAATAGAATAGAATTGAATGGACATGACCAGAGGTAATGAAGTGTCTCCATACCAGTGTTCCCAGCGTCCTATTTTATGGTGTCGATGATAGTAGCTATTAGCACTAATGTTGAGGCCCATCCTGCTCTGCATTAGTTACTGCAATATGTCTCATGTCCGTAGAGTGCGGATCTTAGAATGAATCATCAAATATTGAGGAAAAGTATCCGTTTGTGTTGACCGGGTCATTTATTTCCACGCTGAGTGGACAGATTTGGGATTATGAATGTCCACTCCACGCTGCTCTAATGTAATGAGCTGTTAACAAGGACGAGAACTTTCTGTGTAGCGCAGATTAAATTATGGAGCAGAATGTCAGTGATCTGAAAGAACGGTTTCCCATTCACTGCTCTGGATCCAGAGAGAATCCAGAGAGAATCTGAGACGTTCGAGAGACACTTGAGTTGCAGCTGGCATGTGGCGGAAATTGTGAAATATAATCCGGTCACGTTATATCAGCTATATTTATAAGTGTTAAAGTGTGCTTACGTAAGTAATAAGTAACACTATGTAGCTGTGAGGTAATATGCAGTTAGTTTAGCATTAAGTGCTTAGAAGACTTAACGGTAGCCTACAACACAGTCTGGACAACATTTCCTAGAAATATTACGTAAGGGAATGTGAGAGTTTTGTTTTTACCTCAGCGCAGGTCAGTGGCAGTGCAGTTAATTCAGTCAGTTCATATCAGAATCAGAATTCAGAATCAGAATGGTGCTTTATTGTCCGAGGATGTTGACAAATACACCATCAGAACATGAGTGCACACTATACTGTGTATGGTTGAGTGTTTTGAGGAGTTAATCGAGCTTATCAGTCCTATTCATGGGTTTCATCAGGTCTCTTTCCCACAGGTGTATAAAATCAAGCACCAGATTATGAATGCAGACTGCATGGTGCTTGATTAATGCACCTGTGGAAAGGGACCTGATGAAACCCATGAATAGGTCTTTCACTCACTCACTCACTCACTCAGTCACATGTGGGGGATGCTGAGATGACAGGAGGTGACGATCATTGGATCTGCTTTCGTTTTCACTAGAGATTTGTCGACGCAAAAGCAATATGATGTCGCGTTAGCAAGTCTGGCTGAGCAGAGGAGGAGAATTCTGATGCCAAGACGTATATTTCACAGTTTGGATTACGAAAGTTTAGCTGTTCCTCATGTGTTTGTGTGTGTGTGGGTGTGTGTTTAAAACGTCCCTTTAGTAGATAATATCTATCTATCTATCTATCTATCTATCTATCTATCTATCTATCTACTGTATCTATCCATCTATCTATCTATCTATCTATCTGTATGGGAGATGCAAGTAGGCTCCTGATGTGACACATTTTAAAAGACAGGTAAAAGGGTACAGAACCAGCATAGAGCAGTTGTTCTATCATCATAATCTAGGATTGTGTCCGTGATTCTGCTCTTGCTTGGAATATAAGCGGCATAGTTTCAGACCCCCTGTTAAAGATTTTACAAAAAATCTGACTCCTCCAATCTCCCCCACTTGTGTCACGGTGAATAGGAATATAGCCTCACTCTAGAACGCTTACATCACCCCCCTCCCCCCCCACACACACACACTCACGCATGCACGCACGCACGCACGCACGCACGCACGCACGCACGCACACACGCACGCACGCACGCACGCACGCACACACACACACACACACACACACACCCTCCTCCCCCCACTGCAAGTGTCATGTCCTCTCAGCTGATGTGCTGGAAGTAATGCAGCCTAGCAAAGCTCTAGCGGAGACTCACACTAGTGCATATCAGCAAAGCTACCCACAGTCCCATTCTTTAGAGAGGCTGTGTGTGTGTGTGTGTGTGTGTGTGTGTGTGTGTGTGTGTGTGTGTGTGTGTGTGTGTGTGTGTGTGTGTGTGTGTGTGTGTGTGTGTGTGTGTGTGTGTGTGTGTGTGTGTGTGTGTGTGTGTGTGTGTGTGTGTGTGTGTGTGAGGCCATCCAGAGAGGCCATGTGTGTGTGTGAGGCCATTCAGAGGGTGTATGTGTGTGTGTGTGTGTGTGTGAGGCCATCTGCGTACTGTCCGCACGCTCCGCGGCGGTTCTGGAACGGGTTCTTTGTGTGGGGCCGGCGGTCCAGTAAATCCCGGCAGGGGTCATTTCTGCCGAGCCGTGCTGATATGGAGCCCAGATAAGGGCCCGCCCCGGGGGCCACACAGGCCCGGCCACTGGCACCGCACGCCGCTAACTGGGTGTGTGACGGACCACCGATAGTCTGCTGATGCACGTCATCTTGGTGTGTGTGTGTGTGTGTGTGTGTGTGTGGGCAAGAGTTTATTGACTAGCTGGCTGAAGTCGACTGAATTGTCTATACCAGCTTGCCATAGTTGATTTGCAAAAAAAAGGCACGTTTTGTTAGCTTTTTAACTGACAGCTTTTCACATAGCAAGAAAAAAAATCTGGTTCTGATGTTAGACATTATACAGCCAGATTAAAAAAGTGCAGGATTGACAACTGTACTGTATATGAGGATATAGGCTATATATAGAATCTGCTGTATATGAAAAGAGTGATTGCTCAGTGGGACTCTAATTACTGACACCAACTTCAGTCCATTAG
>NC_085015.1:5308483-5310983 GCF_963854185.1 Sardina pilchardus | reverse complement strand
TTGAAACATTAACGGATTAGAACAATTATGGTGTTGCTGATGTACTGTACTGTTTCTAAGACGCTGATGCCTTGGATTCCCCTCCCTCTGCAGTCAACAGAGAAGGTGCCGGATTGTGCCGGAAGGATCTTTTAGCGGTCTGACTCCCTCTTCCCTTGTTCTCTTCCTTTTTCTCCTCAGAGTATCTACATCTCTCTCTCTCTCTCTCTCTCTCTCTCGCTCTCTCTCTGTCCCTCTGTGCTGTCGTCCGGCCTGACATTTCCTCCATCCCGTTCTCGGCCTTTCCTTGCGTTACCTCACCTCTCCTCCCCCTCCTCCTCCTCCTCCTCTTCCTCTTCTTTCTCCTCCTCTTCCTCTTCCTCCTCCTGCTCACTGAGCGCTGCTCCACTTCTTTACTATGAAATGTCACATCGGTCTGCCGAGCCAAGAGCCATCGAGAGAGACGGAGGGAGGACAGGAGGGAGGGAGCGAAGGAGGGCAGCGTGCCACTGGCTGTCCCCTCTCTCTCTCTCTCTCTCTCTCTCTCTCTCTCTCTCTCTCTCTCTCTCTCTCTCTCTCTCTCTCTCTCTCTCTCTCTCTCTCCGTCTCTCTCTCTCTTCTGTCTCTGCACTCTCTCCGTCTCTCTCTCTCTCTGTCTCTTCAGCCTTGTGTAGAGATGGCTTTTAGACAGAGGCCAGAGGCCATGCTGTGTGGCAATTGTGTCAGGAAGTTGTGGAGGATGCGCTTTATGCATTGTGCTTGTGTTGTGGCCGTTAGCACTTAGCCAAGTGTGCTCAACTGTGTGCTGGGTGTGGTTGTCTGTACGGGACGGGTGGTGAGGGTTTTGTGATCGTTAACCTACTGCTCTGAGGAGTCTTGCTGAGTGGCTCGGCATCACTACATGTTTCGTACTTGTTGTTGTAAACAAACTGATTCTAAAATGATCTTTATCTCATATATCCCACCCTGAAGTGCGCCACTTCCAATAAGTGTTATCATTTGTCAACATGTTTTGGGCAAGAAAGTGAATGTTGGAAGAGACACAGTTCTATTTTTTTTGCTCGCAGGAAAATGTGAATTTGCTACTACAAGATATGACGAACAAGACCAAGTCTTCTTTGATTTTGTGGATGGGTATACTTGCTAGTAGTTCATAAAAATAGACAGTAATTTCCTGTACCAAGCTGATGAAGCCTTTTCAGTTTGATCCAAAGTCTTGTTTCTGTTTTCTGTGAACGATCTCATTAAATAGAGGATCAGTGGAATCCCTCCGTAATTGCCGGAGTGTGTCCGTGACTCAGAGAGAGCGAGCGGAACGAGCTGTCTTTCTTGCTCGCCGCCACGCTGATTTGAACTCCGCCAGCCTTGACCACGTCTCTCGTCAAGTCTCCCGTGGCGTCCTGCCCTCGTTTGGGTTCCCTCTCGGTTCTCCGTTCTCCACTCTCAGCCCTTCATCTGCTGTCTGGCGTATTAAGAATGTTCCGGAGACGTTCCACGTGCTCATTGAGGCCAAGTGATAGAACGTGGCTCCAAGTACTACTACTACTACTACTACTACAGGCCTGTCTGAGGATTTGGTTCCCATGGTAGCACAACTTTTGTGTTGTGATGGTGACCGGCCTGTCGTCTCTCTGCTCGCCTCTCTTGTCTCAGTCGGACATGATGAATGGTCAGCCCTCGACAGGCCCACGACACTAACTTTAGGTTTTTGCCAATGTTCTGTCTATGAAGTTTTCTCGTATCGAGGTCAACTTGAGCTCGCTCTCTCACCGAGAGTTGTGGGACAGTTCTACTGGCCTATACTGACCTTGTTTCGTCTGTTCCTGTGTTTCTCTCTCCAGACGGACAGCAATGCCAGCTACCTTCGAGCAGCCCGGTCAGGGAATCTGGAGAAGGCCCTCGACTACCTGAAGAATGGAGTGGAAATCAACATCTGCAACCAGGTAAACACATCGCTCCGCCCTTTATCTTTTGGACGTCATGGATTGTGGTGTTATGTTGCTGTAATTACTGTAAGCAGCTGTAGTTAATTGCACAGCTGATATACAGCTTGATTGTGTTTCACATTCTGCTACTCATAGTGGGACACAGAATGCAATCATTTACATCGACGTATTATGAGAAAAATGTGTGTAATCTTAATGTGCGACTACTGCTGGAATTCAATGAAGCGTTTCAAGAAAACTCATTATGCCTCTGTAGCTCATATTGTAGAGAGATAGATAGACAGATATAGACATATATGAACAGATAGATATATAACAGATAATAAATAGATAGACACCACATAACTATGCTGGTGGTGATTGCTATACAGATAGAGTAAGCTTAATCCGGTAAAGGAGAGAAGGAAGAACAACAAAACAAAGATCAAAATCAATGTGGAAGTGTTCAGAGGTCTGATAGCCGAAGGGAAGAAGCTAACTAAGTAGGCTATTAGACTCATTAGACTCAGTGTTATTGCTTCACACTGTGCTACTCATAGTGGGAGACAGAACACAATTGACTAGTTTATTATGTG
>NC_085015.1:5203564-5293564 GCF_963854185.1 Sardina pilchardus | reverse complement strand
GACTCGCTCCCCCAGGAGGGCTACGTGGGGTTCAGCATCGGGGCACGGACAGCAAGGTAACGACCCCCCGAACACACACACACACACACACACACACACACACACACTCACACACACATGCACAGACACTGGAAAAGCTTGTGTGTTTACTGACACCTCCTCAGGTTCAGAAGAGGTCGGGTTTGTTCCTCTTTAGCTACCCTCTCATCCAGAGTCCATACCTGCCCCACATGCAACAGCAGTGCTAACGCTAACACTCGCTCCAGACGTCCTCTGTAGCAGAGGAACTTTACTTGGTATCCAGCAACTTAGGCTTTTGACAGTCAGTGACAAGTCAGTGAGTGTAACATCCATGAGTTCAGTGACTGTAAGTGGTTTGATTGAAAGTAGCTCGCAGACATCAGGATTGACATCAGGTGGGAGAGAGTCAGTTTCTGAGTCAGTTGTCAAGTAGTCTCAACAGGAAGTCACTTTGAGATTATTTATAGTGAAGAGACTACAGTGGAAATGAAAGAGATGACCTGGTAGATTATCATGCAGATGTAACTACAATATGAGAATATGTAACATTTTGACTGGTAGTTAAAACGAGGCTCTCCTATCCTCTAGTACTAGTATTGACAGATGCAGTGGTAATCCTATGGTAGGGTGACCCAACGTCCCCGGTTTTGGTTGCCTGTCCCCAGGAACACAGAAAAACCACCTATGTCCCCTTTTTTCGAAGATAACATTTTGATGTATTTCAATCAGATTGATAGGCAAACTGAAAATGTCCCTGTTTTTCCTCACATTTTTGGGATTATGTTCCCGGTTTTGGTCTCGGACATCTGGTCACCTTATTCTATGGTCTTATCTGCACAGGAGCTTAAATGTTACTCTACTGCTGACTGTAGCTGCAGCTCTGTAGCTTACATGTTAGTATGGTGTTACTAAATGTTACTGTTGCTATCTATTGCTATTTATTGCTTTAAGTTGCCTTGGATAAATGGGTAAATGTATTACGTAAGGCTCCTTTCACAGATTCTACACATTGATTGTGCACACGATGAGTTGATGTCTTGTTACAGGCAATCTGTTTATGTACCAGAGCACAGTATAGGTGCTGTGACAAGGTGTGTGCTTCCTGTTCCTTTCTGCTTGTAATTGACAGTTGGCAGTACAGCTGCTCCTAAATATGGTCCTTGGCCAGCAGCTGACGAGACGACATTTTGACAGCCCCTCGTAAAATATGTTATCGCACTTTTATCCCAGAGCTTACACACTCTATGTGAAGAGCGACAAACATGGCAGCCATGTTCCCGAAAAGAGGTCATATAGACAGACAACGACAATCAATGGCGGAGCTAGTTTGGTCAGAGTCTTCCTCTCTCTCTCTCTCTCTCTCTCTCTCTCTCTCTCTCTCTCTGTCTCTCTCTCTCTCTCTCTCTCTTCCTCTGTGTCACTATCGCTTTTCTCAATTCTGTATCTAAGAGAACGAAATAGCCTGATCTTACTGTATATTCATAAATCAGCTTCTAAAGTGTTGAATGTACTGTCAATGCTGTGGAAAGGTAGGGGTCATGTTATCGCTAATGTTTAACCTACAAAACAAACAGAAACACACACACACACACACACACACACACATACACACACACACACACACACACACACACACACACACACACATACACACACTCACAGCTGAGTGTGGGAGCAAACCATCCCCCTCTTTGTCCCAGGGGGGGAACATCTGATAATATCCAATTGTTTGACAGGGTGAACTCAATATCCAATCGTTGTGACAGGATGCACTCATTATCTCTCTCAGCCTGTAAAGGTGTCCTATTGAGTGTACGAGCCGTGCACGTGAGCCATTCACCAGAACACAGGAAGCTGGAGCGCCTTTCAGTGTCACTGCCTCAAGCATTGTTGCCGATGCAAACACAAAAGTTCACGCGTCAGACCAAAGCCTGTGTGGGAGTTTGGGGCTGATCCCCCCCCTCTGGGTGTCTGCCACTGCTGTCCCGAATGAAGCTCGATGTTTTGAGTTCTGTCCTGCTTGAAGTTGATCTTAAAAGAGAACTTCTGGCGATTTTTTTTAACATAGATCTCTCTGGGGGCATGTTCATGAGCCCCGTATGTTCATGCCCCCAAAGTGGAGGACTGTAGCTGCTTGGCTGCAGGAACTCAAGCTACAGTATAACAGGTTATTTTCAGAGGTTTTTTACTTTTTCACACTCACAGTACTCAGTGACCTCAAGAAACAGATCTGTGTGAAAAAAAAACGCCAAAATTCTCCTTTGACGATCAGTATTGAGTTAATGACACTATTGGGGCTGTGAATGCTTTCCTGGAACTCAAACATCTCTTCCTGTCTCAATGCTGAGTGAAATCCAGATGTGTTTGCCTTATTTCGACCCAGCCAATAGCCTGCTTGCATTTCCATGTGCACTCTGATCGGACAGCCAATCAACTAGAGTCTTACTGGCAGGTCATATCCTCCTTGGAGTGCACTGTTTTGACTTCAAGTGACACTTCATAATCCTTTGGAAGTCACTGATTTGATTATATACCTCACAACTGTCAGACAGCTGCTGTTTCTCAAAACACGTATTTGCATTCCACCATGAAGTCAGACTTAACAGTCGCCTCTTCACATGTTATTTAGTCTGTAAATACAAGCATATGGGAGAATTCCTGAATCCTGTCCAATTACAACCAACACAGGACCAAAGCAAAAACAACCACATTATGAAATGCTCAACACAGATGGAGACACATCTGCAAATTCCTTTTAAGGAAAATGTTGACATTTTTTAAAAATTAGCTTATTTGTCATCCCTGCATAAGGGGATGCACAGCTTTCTCTCACTCTGTGTGTGCAATAACCTAGTCTGACCCTACAAAGCAAAAAGGCAGTAACTACAGTACGTGAGTGCAAACTGAAAAGAAATGACCTTTTCAGTTATCCTGTTGTCCAGCCTAAGTAGTTGTAGTAGGTGGGTTATTGGACATGTGGAGGTTTAGTGACTTTACATTAGCTTATTTTTGGTACATATCAATCTTCATAACAACTTGTCAAATGTCATGAATATGATGATAACTAATTTTCAACCAAAAATGCAGTTACTGCCTTTTTGCTTTGTAGGGCAGATTTAGCTTAGAGCATAATTCACTGGGAGTGGGTTAGACCAGTTAGCCCATAGTTACCTTTTAGGCTAGCAGTAGGCTAATTGTTTTAACCCACTTCCTGTTAATCTCAATGTCTGATGAGAAAGACGATGATGACGATGATGAAGATGACGTTGATGCTGATCCCTGCCACATCAGAGAGCACTAGCGTGATGCAAAGCAAAGCCCGAGCCATCCAGTATCACGCCACACCTGCTCGAGCTCCACTCCAGATCGCTGCTTTCAATCTCTCTCTCTTTTCTCCCCCTCCTCCACCTCTCTCCTCCTCCACCTCTCTCCCTCCTCCCCTCTCACCCCACCCCACCCCACCCCACCCCATTCTGACCGTGTTGCCTACGCTAGTCCTAAAGTCAGGTAAGAGGGCATGGTGTTGCTCTATAGCTGTGTTCTATTACCCCCGCCCTGGTCATTACAGTCTCCATGGTAACATGTCTCGTGGTGTGTTTCTACCCCTCTACGCCAGTTCGTCTGACTGAAAAGACAAAACCTTTGTGGAGGGTTTCTGTTTTTTTGTCGTTGTTGTTGTCATTGTCGTTGTTGTTGTTGTTGTTGGTTTATGTTTTATTTAAGCATTGCATTTTGAGTTCTATCTGTGGAGTGCTGCAATTTTGATTGTGATGTTTTCTTTTGAGGCTAATGTTATTTAATTTGGATTAAGTTTTGTTGCTCGGTGGTGTGTCCTTTGCTTAGTCAGTGAAGTGTTGATAAAGGCATGTTGTTGTTGTTGTTGTTGTTGTTGTTTATGCTTGTATTGTAAGCATTATTCTTGTCGTTGCTTGGTGTGTTCTGCGCACGGCACGGTATTCCTCAGCGTGGCTTGTTTTGGAATGAGATGCCTCACCATGTAGCCTCCAGGGATAACTTCACGAACTGGAAGAAAAGAATCGACAACTTTTTAAATCTCAGAATCTTCAATTTGTTCAGTTTTGGAGATTGCTTCCTGATTTGCTTCAAACAGACCAGTCCTGTTACCCAAAAACCTTGGATGTGTGACTAGTACATTTAGCAGTAAAAATATATGAGGATATTATGTATTATTCGGGCATTGGTAGTGTAGTGGCTAAGGAGCTGGGCTAGCATGCATAGGCTGAAAAGTAGGTTTCCAGCTTTAGTTCCCAGGTTCCACCATTGTGCTGTTGAGCAAGGCACTTAACCCTTGGCCCTTGTTAATTAATTGGCATGTACTGTAAATCGCTTTTGATAAAAAAAAGGAAAAAAAAAAAGTCTGTTCAATTCTAAAGACTTTCGTAGAAGTCTTGCATAAGAAAAAGGCCCCGTAGGTATCACTTATACTTATGATATATAGATGTCTGTATTTGTTGAAGAGAGTTGTCACTGTTATGAGGACTGCACTGTAGGTGAAAGCCATGGACAGAGAGAGAGAGAGAGTTTCAGCTAACCCTCGAGCTCTCACTCGCGTGGACCCCACACCCCTCCCTCTTCTCACCGCCCCAAATGCTTCAGGGTCCTGTGTTAATTACGAGCACAGCCTCGCTCCTTCGAAAAGCACCCCAACTGCAAATAGAAATCTATTTGCGTCCCCCCCCTCACTCGCTCCCCAGCCCCTTTGCTCAGAAAATCGTTGCTATACCGTCACCACCAGTTGGTCTCTCTCACAGCTGTTTTCGCTTTTCAAAATGCAATGTCGTTTTTTGGAGCGCAGACCAAAAAGGTGATATTTGCATTAGTTTCACCCCTCTCACTCACTTCTCAATCCCATTTTGTCCCATCATCACACTTGTCTGTTGATTTGAGGGGAAGTCCATTTGTCTTCTATTACACCATCTTCTACATCAAACGCTCCTCACACTCTCCCGACTCCTTCAAAATAAATTATTCCATGTTTTTTCAGTGTCATTCTCGATCATGTTCTCTCAGACCGAAAACAAAAGAAACCAAAAGAAAAGAAAAGAAAAACTCCATGCATATTTCCTCCATTTTCAGAGCTCATTCTGTGCCTCGTGTGCCATGAGGGTTGTTTTTGTTTGTGTTTGTGACTTGTTCACGTGCTCCCTGGAGGTTGCATGCAGTAATCGCCGTGTTTTTTGTTTGTGTTTGTTTGTTTGTTTGTTTGTTTGTTTGTTTGTGTGTGGGTGTGTGTTTCTTTCTTTCTTTCTTTCTTTCTTTCTCTGTTCATCCCATCATCACTACCCTGCCCCTTCCATAAATGCCCCCTGCACTGCCCCAAACCCCCCCCCCCCCCTCCTGTCCCACTGCCCTGCCCTGCCCTGCCCTGCCCCCCCTGGCCCCACCCTTACCCCCTGCACCCTCCCCCCTCCCCTCTCCCCCCTCCGCTCCCACGCCCCCCTGTCCTCTCCGCCGTGTGCGGTGTGCTAACGTGTAAACTACACCAGCCTGCGCTCCTTCAGTTCGGACAGGTCCAACACACTCAACAGGAGCTCTTTCACCCGCGACAGCATGATGATCGAAGAGATCCTAGCCCCCGCCAAGGAATCGGTAAGTACCCCACACACATATACGCGCACACACACACACACACACACACACACACACACGCACGCGCACATGGCATACACACACACACACACACACACACACAAACACACCCAACACCTCCAGCTGCAACTACAACTTACTCAAACCGCACATAACCTTTCCTCGAACTGTGGCTGAAGGACACGAGTCCCATTCAGACCAGCTACAGGAGGCGTCTGAGGTGCTGTCTGCACGTCCATGCTTGTGGCTTATTCAAGTGAAGCACTAGATGGGGGGACTAGTGTTGACAAATCCTGCTGCTGCTGCTGCTGATGATGATGGCTGAGAAAATCCTACAAGAAATCATAGGCATATATATACGTGTGTATACTGTATATATATTGTCTATGGAGGAAATGACTGTGACGTCATTCTGCTGTCAGAAAGTTAAATCGATTCCCTGAGGTGAATGAAACTTGCCTAAAGGAATAGTGACATAGCAGATTCACTTAATCATGGGCTAGTTTCCCATTCATGGATTAAGCCTTTGTTTTGAGACTAAAAGAAACACTACAATAAAAACTCTTTTAGTCTACAGTAGTACTAAACTCAATCCACGTATACAGGAAACAAGCTGTACATGCATACATGTTTTCTGATGGTTCACTACAAGATGGATACGGCCTCTGACGTGTTGCAGTTGTTGCTAAATATATGTGTTCCCTCCTAATAGAATGGGCACACCCCCCTTCCCTCTAAAACGGGGTGATCTTGGCATACAGCACGTCAAGTCATAGTATCTGACAGAGATGAATGGAAGTAAGCCATGATTGCCTTCAGATTGATAGACGTCCACTATATCGTTATACGTAGACGTCCACTATATCGTTACAGACGTCCACTATATCCTTATAGACGTCCACTATATCGTTATATGTAGATGTCCACTATATCGTTATAGACGTCCACTATATCGTGGATGGGCATTGGACAGTGGTTCTCTGGTTTTGTCCCCCACCAAAGCAACTTAGCAGCAGTCTTGAGTCTTCTCAGCGAGACTTTTGCCTGTGCAGTATATGAGATATGAGTGTGTGTGTGTGTGTGTGTGTTTGTATATGTTGAAGAACTTCTTCTCTTGTTTGTTGTTTCTGTTTTGAAATGCTTCAGGGTCTCTGTAAAGAGACGCCTGTCCATGTTGACCACCAGAATAAGGTACAGGACACACAAGAGACCCCCCTGCCCTTGACCCCCTACCCCCGACCTCTGACCCCTTGCTCTCCCCATGCCATCTTGCTCCCTCTCCCTGTGGCACAGATGAGGGCAAAACCACACGCTTTGCCAGAGCGCATCTTCAGCCAGCTTGATCCCTCCGCTCCGAGGAGTCTTTAATGCCTTGGGTCTATTTGTTTGGCTCCATTAGCCCTGTTAGCGTTTGCTAGCAGCACTTCTCCCTTAGATTGCATTGAGATGTTCACCAATGCAGTTGTTTTGTTTTGTTTTGTTTTTTCTCACTGAAATGATCCACCCCCATCATTGTCACCTTGTTGGCTGTTGAGTTTGAATCTTTGTTTGCTTCTACAAACCTTTTTCCCCCATAAGTTCTGGATGGTACAGGCATGTGCGGTGAGAATGCGCTGTTCCCTTAGATTGTGGGCGTGTGTGTGTGTGTGTGTGTGTATGTGTGTGTGTGTGTGTGAGTGGCACTATTATAAGCTACCCATTTACATTTCAAGAATGTGCTCGTTCAATGCAGGGGTCAAGGCATCCTATGTTACATTGCACTTACTTACACACCACACACACACACACACACACACAGATATGACAGATAGTTACTATTACACACTCTCTTTCAGAAACTCTCACACACATACAAACTATAACATGCATAATTGCACGCATGCAATAGTCCATCTAGCTGTAATCATATGCAGTACACACAAACACACACACCCACACATACACACACACACACACACACACACACACACACACACACACACACACACACACACACACACACACACACATTCACTCAGCATGTTCTGTGCCCCATAGCATCTTGCTGCAGCCAGGGAACTGGACACGGACTCTCTAAGGAGGTACAGCTGGGCAGCAGACACACTGGACAATGTCAACCTGGTGTCTAGTCCCGTCCACTCAGGGTAAGTGTGTAAGAGTGTGTGTGTGTGTGTGTGTGCGCAGATGAACCTGTGTGTATGTGTGCTTGTGTGTATCGGTTCATTATACTGTAAGAAAACCTGTGATCAGTTATCTTTGTCTTTTCTTTAAACAAGTGACCCATCAACTCCTTTCTATCATCCTCTAGCATTTCTGTACAATCTTTCCTTTCTCCAATCCTGAATACAGTTTTATCCCATTACATTCTTATTCTCTCTCTCTCTCTCTATCTCTCTCTCTCTCTCACACACACACACACACACACACACACACACTCTCTCTCTTTCTCTCTCTCACTCACTCTCTCTGTCTCTCTCGTCTGTGGACTGTCATATGTCTCATGTTGACTACAGAGCTACTGTACATGCAGCCATGCAGTTGTTTACGTTGAGCGATTAGGCTTGATGTTGTTTACCTCTGCTGCAGTGTACTGTAGTGAAGCGCTCTCTCTCACACACACACACACACACACACACACACACACACACACACACCCACACACACACACACACACTCTCTCTCTCTCTCTGTTGTTTACCTCTGCTGCAGTGTACTGTAGTGAAGCGCTCTCTCTCTCTCTCTCACACACACACACACACACACACACACACACACACACACACACACACACACTCTCTCTCTCTGGTGTTCCAGCGTTCATTTCCTCATGTGTTTGGTCTTCTTCTCCTACAGCTTCTCCTCTCCTCTTCCTCAGTATGACTCCAGGTGACCCTCCTGTGCTCACGGTTCTCTCCTTTTATCTCTTCTTCTTCTTCTTCTTCTTCTTCTTCTTCTTATATACCTCTTCTCTCGTTTATTCCTCTCTCTCGTTTTTTTTCTCTCTCACCCTCTTTTGTTGTTTTTGTCTGTGCTTGTTTTCATCTTGTGAGATGCCTCACAATAACGACACGTTCGACAGAGACTGGGCACACATCTGCACCCAGATGTTTCTTGCTCTTTTACGGTGATAGGGTTAACGCTAGAAGCGTCAATAAGATCATAACGACTAGAACTTTAGATTTTAAATTCTATATTCAACCAGCAGGACCATAGACTGTAAGGACTGTATTTTATTTTATTTATTTTCTAGATGAATCGAGCCGTCATGGCGGTAGTTCTTGTGGTAACAGAAGGAGCCAGGCCTTCATTTTGTTCAGAAAGCAGAAGTAAGATTTAATATAGATAATCCCACAGAGATTGAGTTCAGTGCCCGCACATTTTTAAACTTTTAACCTCGTCGTTGTCCCCACCATGAACAGGGCAGCG
The DNA here is from genome assembly GCF_963854185.1 of Sardina pilchardus. Taxonomy (NCBI): domain Eukaryota; kingdom Metazoa; phylum Chordata; class Actinopteri; order Clupeiformes; family Clupeidae; genus Sardina; species Sardina pilchardus. The sequence goes on along the minus strand of NC_085015.1, from coordinate 5,284,507 downwards.
TCCCAGAGACAGATTCTCAGTCTAGAAGAAAGGAGTGTTTTGTGTTCTGATAAACATGGGGATTTTTTTTGTCGACTTTATATTTAGATACCAGTTTTCTTAGAACGCTCTAGGCCTTTAGCACTGTTCCTGTTCCGCGCACTGCAGTGGCTATGTTCCATGCAAAGATCCCTGCTGCAGATACCTTTGGCTACGGTCGCCCATCTGACTGCCTAGACTTGTGTTGGCACAGGCTCTCATTCACTAACCTCTACAGTATGTATGTGCATCTAGTCACAGAGAATTAGCACCCAGCTCAAAACAATCGGTAACATTGTCCTCTCGTTAAATAAAGTGATACTTTGTAGGTAGAAATGGAAACAGACAACCACTTAGAAAAAAAAGGTCTTTTTTAATGGCAGGTTAAAAGTTTATATTTTAGCAATAATATAAGTGATATGAGACATATTAATTGCTATGAGATGACAACCTGTAGACCGATATGTCAGAAGGGCATTCTCAACCTGACCACACCCCACCAGTCTCTTTCACACTTCTGATTGGTTGAGGCACGGAATGCCATTCTCCCACTCTATGAAAATTCTGTGTGTTCCTCAGTGACTCCAGAAGATATTGATCACCAGTGAAATACTGACCACCTCTCTCGCTATGAGTGTTCTTTCTTGGCAGCGTTCACAGACAGTAACGACTAACTGTGGTCTGGTCTAACTCACCGCTGTGTTTGACCAAATCTGTCTCATCCATGTTTTGGTTTATGTGGAGTGAAAACAGTTTTGTGTCTAAATTTGAACTAACTGCCAGGCCAGAGGATTCATAGGCAACTCCATCTCCTCTCTCTCCCCTACTCACACACACTCTCTTCTTCCTGGATGTTTTTCAGTGTGTGTGTGTGTGTGTGTGTGTGTGTGTGTGTTTTCTTATAGTCACAGCATGGGAAAGGTCATCATTGATAGCCACAGATGCAGGACAATCTGCTTACCTTTTCAATGTCACCCACTGACTTGTATTTTTTACACTGTCTTTTTGTCTACCACAACCTCTCCTTTTCTCTCTGTTCCCCCTCTTTCTCTCTCTCTCTCTGTCTGTATATCCTATTTGTCTTCCTCTCTTCATCTTCTCTCTTCCCTTCCTCTCTTCCTCCCTCCCTCGCTCCCTTATTCCCCGTCCCTTGTGTCCAGGTTCCTGGTCAGCTTCATGGTGGACGCGCGCGGAGGCTCCATGCGCGGGAGCCGGCACAACGGCATGCGCATCATCATCCCGCCGCGCAAGTGCACGGCGCCCACGCGCATCACCTGCCGCCTGGTCAAGCGCCACAAGCTGGCCTCGCCGCCGCCCATGGTGGAGGGCGAAGGGCTCGCCAGCCGCCTGGTCGAGGTGGGCCCAGCCGGAGCGCAGTTTCTGGGGTGAGTCTCTCCAGCCGACCCCCCCCTCCACTCCACCCCCTCCTGTCCCTGGTGGTGTCGTCTTTTTTTTGGGGTCCTCTTGCCTCTCGCCCCCAACCCACTCCCGACCTCTCTTCTCTACTTGAGCACCTCTATACTCATGCTTTATCTCTTACGTTCATTCCCATAGATGCCCCCCCCCCCCCCCCCCGCCCCCGCCACACACACACTCCTACCATGCCTAGTTCTTTTCTTTGAGATAGGCAAGTGTTGTTTCAAAGAGCACTAAGATCCCTCTGCCCCCCCCCTCCCCCCTCTTTTTTGGTAATAGATGCCCGCTAGCGCTAGTTTCCATTGCCTTTTTCTTTTTGTAGCTTCCTGCTTCCATCTTAGCGGTCATACAGTAGATGAGGATGGATGTAGTCCATATAGTTTCACACTACACTATCACAACTTAAAGCTGAGCTGAATAAAAACTACAAACACCGAGGTATTATGAAGTTTACTCGGAAGTTACGTTAACTTCACAAAGCAGATGAGAGGGTTGATACACTATCACAACTTAAAGCTGAGCTTTAATAAAAACTACAAACACTGAGGTATTATGAAGTTTACTCGGAAGTTACGTTAACTTCCCAAAGCAGATGAGAGGGTTGAGAGTGCAGGTGTTTAGTACCTCTATCAGCCTCCCCTCAGAACAGAAAGACTCAGATGCCTGCTGATTCCGGTTTGGATCCGGCTCTGATCCGGCTCTGATTTGGGTCTGGTCTGGCAAGGCTCTGGCCCTAACCTGGCCCAGAATAGAGTGCGTAAGTGGGATGTCACGTTTCCATAACAACCGAATTTCTGTTCTAAACAAACCAAATTCACTATGTGAAATCGTATGCCAGATGATTGTTTTAATTTACGAGTTGACATCAATTGACATTAGCTAACTTCACGTAATCATAGATTAGCCCAGCTTGCCGTTACATTATAAACTTTGATTTTCATGCTAGCGTGAACGTCTCCTTTTTGTACACCAGAAGTATACATAAACTCCTCGACATGGTAGTGATTATTACCGCTTAAAATTCGTTTATTTTCATTTTGAAAGCAACAACGCGGTGAGGCAATAGAAGATGCCACTTGCAGGTCGTTTGTTTAGAACAGGAAATCGCGTTACCTGGTTAAGGTGACACCTTCACTTACAGTACGCACTCTATTCGGTCCACATGACCCAGGGGTCCTGTACAGGCCAGAGCCGCTCCTGAGCAGAGAGAGAGAAATCCTGCTGCAGAGAGTGAAAGTCATGCTGTGCAGCGGTTCTACCTGTGCACTTGACACCTACCTGGCTGGGAGGAGCTGTTGTGCTCACTAGACTCAGCTGGTAAAGTGACACAGTTGGATTTTTACTCTCTCTGAAGGCGGAGTTTTCCACCCCTGCTCCTGAATCGGCTGGTACTTTGAGACGACGTTCCCAATCCCTGCAGGAATGACAGCTGTGTTCTCTATCTCCCTCCCTCTCTCTGTGTCTCTCCCTCCTCCTCCTCCTCTTCCTCCTCCTCCTCCTCCTCCTCCTTCTGCTCATGCTGCCGCTCAGTAAACTCCACCTGCCTCGCAATCTCCCATCCCTCAGTGATGGCGAGAGGCTGGTTAGCCGAATCCTTCAGCTCGGCCCGCGAGGAACAAAATTTATTGGGTAGGACTGTATGTTTAGAAACAAGCAGATGCCCACCCGCCTTCGCAGATTTTTTTTTATTTGTTTTGTTAATTTTTAAGTACTGCTGTTCTTCTTCTTATGATTATTATTTTAGTTAATTCTTCTAGCTTTATTTGTTCATTTATTTATCGTTTAGTTGATTTCATTTAAGTTGGCGTCACCTCCTCCATGGGTTCGGTTTGAAGCTTTCAGTGGACTCCAAGACGGTCTCTGAAAGCTGACCCAGACGGGTTGGCTGACTTTGGCTGCGAACTCCTGGACTTGCGCTTTTGCAGGGCATGATGGACCCATCTCACTATCATGTTATGGCTGCCATCCTCTTTTCACTTTTAGAGAGATTGATTTTGGTTTGATGCTCATGTTTGATTTGTTTTGGATGGTGGGGGTTGGGGGTAGGTAAGGGGGGGGGGGGGCATTCCCTGGGAAAAACTAGAAGTAGTTATTGTGTTGTGTCATAACCTCCTTACCGTGGTTTTCATTCACGACTGAAATTTGGAAGAAACTTTGATGAAATGTTTTGACGTACAGGCTCTCTTGACCATCTAACCGCAGAGCTCGATTTTTAACGGGGCCATGAGGGGGCCTTTGCATTTGCTCTCCGAAAACAGTGTGCCCTGTCTCCCATGGCAACACTGACAAAACATTTACCCAAGTTGGGCATTCCGCTGTCTCAGGAAGCACGGAGAAGATGTTCACTGTTGCACACACAGTCGGTCACCTGGTCTATATCATGTATTCCTTCAGCACACTTACAGTAATTAATATTCATACCGTGCAATCGGCCAATCCTTCTCTGTCAGTTAATTCAATCAAATGCATGTTATCAGTTGACGTTATTGACGACAGCATCAAAGCTGTCGTTTTTTTTTTGCAGTGTTCATGCCATTACGTTCCAGTTCAATTTCACAGGGAAGCCATCAATTATGTAACACGTTGGCACTTTTTTTCTCCGTGTCGTTTCTCAAACGAACAGCAGCTCCCGTCCTGCCACGGTCGATTAGTCACTCATGAATAAACCCAATTAGTGTTTTAGCCGTCATGACTCACACAGGAATGCAATGCGAACAGATAGAATTTGTCTTTTGAAATTTGACAGTCGTCGACTCAGCAGAGCTTCGCTTACAGTACCTTTCTGCTGAAGTAAACATGGGGCTCTGTTTACTCAACCTCAGAGGGTTTACACAGGGCTCTCTCCTTTGCTCTCTCTTTCTCTCTCTCTTTCTTTCTCTCTTTCTCTCTCTCTTTCTCTCTCTCTCTCAGTCTCACGCTTGTCCGCCACGGAAGCCGTGAAATCCACCTCTGGTGAAAGAGAACAGAACAGCGTGTTCTCCCAGCGGTGTCACGGATCACACTCTGCGGCCCGTGTTGCCAGATTGGGCGGGTGCCTGCCCAATTGGGCTTCTTTTTGACTTCATGGGTCGGGAGAAAATAAGCTTTAGGCGGGCAAATACAATTTTTAGTTCAATGGTTCTCTATGACAAATGGAAATTACTCAACCCAATCTGGCAACACTGTCTGCGGCCTGTGTTTCTCAGTGTTAGAGAGGGAAGGGTTTACGAGCCATCATATCTGCCTCTGTGCCATAATCTCCTTTTATTAGCGGAATGAAAACGCAATGTGGTTTCAGAGGATTTGTGCAGTTACACCCTCTCTGCATCCACAGTGTTGTGTTGCAGGGATGCTAGGCTACGCTGATCCCGACCCACACTGAAGTACTGCGGGATGCTACGCTATACTCAAGGGGGTCAGGATTTGGAGAGTGTATGGTTAGCTTCAGCCAGTTAGCATTCCAGCTAGCTGCCACCATCTTTAAAAATGGCGTCCGACATATGCTCAATTCTGCACCCATTGAAACAATTAAGCCAATTAGCTGCCGTATTTCTGATGGCAACAATTTATTTTAAAGATTTCTTTTTTGGCTTTTTATGCCTTTATTTGGACAGGACAGTAGAGAGAATGACAGGAAGTGAGTGGGAGAGAGTTGGGGTGGGATCTGGAAAGGACCACGGGGCGGGAATCGAACCCGGGTCGCCAGCGTACGGTGCAGGTGCCCCAGCCAGTTGCGCCACTGCCGGGGCCTGATGGCAACAATTTATGTCAATCCATGTGGATTGGCTGATCCTCCCAGCAGGAGATTGCCATCTTAACCACCCATCCGCATCGACAACATACCGTTGTAGGCTACTTTATGTTGTTTCAATCTGTAAGCTGTCACCTAATTGGCTAATTCTAGATGGTGCTGGAAATGAACTGTGAAAGGCTTTTTTTTTTTTTTTTTTTTTAAAGATGGTTGCGGTGAGTTTTGAATATTTTTAGCTGAAGTAGCAAGCCTAGCATGGACCATTGACATGAGTGGGGGGTACTTCCACTCTCTGTCCAGTTCGGTGCAGTACCTCCATGATTTTAGGCTACTTCTGAGGAACAGTGTGTCCTTCCTAAAACTGTAGGCTGTAGTGTAGGTCATATGGATAGTACAGGAGCAGGGTTTGAATATAGTACTAATCTTTTGTAACTCACTTTGGAATTTTATTCTGGCTGATCATCAGGCCTACAAAACAAAAAAAGACAATATATCAAATAGCATGACACATATTTAAATATAGTGCAACACAATGTTTGTGTGTGAGTGTCAAGTCTATGTCAAGTTAAATTTCAGACAGACGGTATCAGATGGTGTGTAATTGTGGCCAGTGGTGAAGAATGAGTCATTCTGTCTCTGGCCTCTGTAGATGTTTCACTGGAGATGTGCTGTAAGAGGGTTTGAAATTGCAGGGTTCATTTTCCCCGTGAGATTTCTCTGATCTTGTGTGGATGTACCCATTGACATCGCACAACTATCATCAGTGCAAGCAAGCTTCTCTCTCCATCCCCATCCCCAAATCATGGATATCTATTACTTTTTGGATATTTATGTGTGTGTGTGTGTGTCTGTGTGTCCGTGTGTGTTTGAGAGAGAGAGAGAGAAAGAGAGAGACAGAAAACTATTCTAAAATCCTGCGCGTCAAGCCCAGACCGCCGAACACCGCTGAACGCCGCTTCTGGTGGGCGCCGGGCTTAAAGTGTAACCAGCTTTTGTTTGGTCACTGAAACGGACAAAGGTGGAGGTGGAAAAAGCATCTCTATGCGTGATACAGTATGCGTGCATCGCTTGTGTCTTCAGGCTCAAAAAGTTGAATATTTCCAGTGCACTGTACTATCAGTGTCTGATTTCATTACCTCATAGACTAAGTGCATAATTGTGGTTTGGCAGCAAAACATTTTTTTTTTCTTTTCGATTTTAATATAGATTTAGACCAAACACAAGTATTTCACATTGACTAAATAAGCACCTCTCATAGATTGAGAAATGTAAGCGGTTCATCTCTCAGGGGTGTCTCTGATACTAGATGTCGTCCGTGAGAGTCAGGGTGGACCGTGAAAACGTCACGGTCATCAGCGTATTGTTTAGAAAGTCAGTCACCCAGGGCCGGTTCATTTTCCCCGTGAGATTTCTCTGATCTTGTGTGGATGTACCCATTGACATCGCACAACTATCATCAGTGCAAGCAAGCTTCTCTCTCCATCCCCATCCCCAAATCATGGATATCTATTACTTTTTGGATATTTATGTGTGTGTGTGTGTGTCTGTGTGTCCGTGTGTGTTTGAGAGAGAGAGAGAGAAAGAGAGAGACAGTGTATGTGTATGCATATGCTGTATGAGTATCTGTGTGAGTGTGTGTGTGTGTGTGTGTGTGTGTGTGTGTGTGTGTGTGTGTGTGTGTGTGTGTGTGTGTGTGTGTGTGTGTGTGTGTGTGTGCGTGTGTGAGAGAGAGACATAGAGACTGTGTATGTGTATGTGTATGCATATGCTGTATGAGTATCTGTGTGAATATCTCTGTGTGAGAGTGTGTGTGTGTGTGTGTGTGTGCGTGCGTGCGTGTGTGTGTGTGTGCATGTGTATGCGTGCGTGTGTGTGTGTGTGTGTGTGTTCACTTGTAACCCCCTGTGCGGTGGTGTCCCCCCGCTGCAGGCCGGTGATCGTGGAGATCCCGCACTTCGGCTCCATGCGGGGCGCGGAGCGCGAGCTCATCCTGCTGCGCAGCGAGAACGGAGAGACCTGGAAGGAGCACCAGTACGACTGCAAGATCCAGGACCTCAACCAGCTGCTCAACGGCATGGACGAAGGTACTGAATCTTGCTCTTGAATTTCCCCTTGGGGATCAATAAAGTATCTATCTATCTATCTATCTATTTATCTATCTATCTATCTATCTATCTATCTATCTATTTATCTATCTATCTATCTATTTATCTAACTATCTATCTATCTATCTATCTATCTATCTATCTATCTATCTACCTATCTATCTATCTATCTATCTATCTATCTATCTATCTATTTATCTATCTATCTATCTATCTATCTATCTATCTATCTATCTATCTATCTATCTATCTATCTATCTATCTATCTATCTATCTAAGGTCCGAACGTCTGGAGCGTACAGTCGCCTGTACACTGGCCTGGAAAGCGTGTTTGTCACGTTTTTTATTTCCGTTTGCGCCTCTCTCGTGAAATGTGAGATATGTCACAATGGTCAAGCTTTTCGGTAACACTTTACCTGAAGGTATCTACTGTCATGACACGTGAACTTTAACCCTAACTCTAACTTGTCATGACAAAAACCGAATGACACTTAATGACAGAAGCGTTATGTCATGAACGGTTGTGACTTGTTTATGATGTTTATGACATGTTTGTGGCAATGTCATGTCACTCTTATTTAGATACATTCAAGTGAAGTGTAACCAGCTTTTGTTTAGTCACTGAAACGGACAAACTGGAGGTGATATGAATGCATCGCTTGTGTCTTCAGGCTAAAAAAGTTCAATATTTCCAGTGCACTGTACTATCAGTGTCTGATTTCATTACCTCATAGACTAAATGCGTAATTGTGGTTTGGCAGCGATTTTAATAGCTTTAGACCAAACACAAGTATTTCACATTGACTAAATAAGCACCTCACATAGATTGAGAAATTGAAGCGGTTCGTCTCTCAGGGGTGTCTCTGATGCTAGATGTCCTCCCTGAGAGTCAGGGCGGACCGTGAAAACGTCACGGTCATCAGCGTATTGTTTAGAAAGTCAGTCACCCAGGGCCGGAACGTTCTGGAGGATGTGTGGGCAGTGCATATGTTTGTTATGACAGAGTCCAGCATTCCTGAATCTCGATGTGCGGCTTCAAAAGTAAACCTTCCATCTCCTCCAGTTCCACGTAACCCACACAGCATCATTTTTTCTTTCCCAGGCTCATGAAAGGAAAGCAGAATTCCTGGTATTAAACAGAAATTTTCCGTCCCCCAAACACACACGGACGCACACACAGACGCACACACACACACTCACACACACGCACGCGCACACACACACACACACACACACACACACACACACACACACACACACACACTCACTCACACACTCAGATGGGGATTTCAATTTTTCCATCTGTCTCCTCCTGTCAAATTCATCACCGTGTCAACTGGAGCAGAAATGGTGTTTGCCATCCAACTCAGAAACATGCAGAGACCAAGAACTCTTGCTTCTCATGTGCTCAAGAGATTGCTCCGTTTCTTTGGTGTGAGTTTATACAAAGCATTAAGTGACAGGATATGTGCTCATCTAGTGTTTTTGTTAGATGCTAGATGAAACAATGATGAGGTCCAAGTCAATGCCTTTTGCTCAAGCAGTGCTGGTCCACAGTCTGCTGTGGATGTGCTAGACTTCTGGACAGAACACTGTTTGCTCTGTGCTGATAGGCCTATCTCTGTACATCTGTTTTTAACTTAACTTTAACAGATACTGTTTATAAAATGTTCTTTTGTTTAAAAGAGACGTGATGACTATTTATTCAATCGTCGTTGATAACTTTGAGAAGCGGTCTCCGATAATGACGGGAGTCTAACCTGGCAGGTTAAGATGTGTGCCTGCGTCAAACAAACATCTGATTCAACTCACAGTGTTTGTATAGTTGGCTCAATTGTTTGGCAGTCGATGTGTGCATGAGTACAACTAAGCTTTTAGTTGGCCTTTTGTTTATCGTTTCTATCTAAGTGTTAGTTGTGCAAGGACCCTGGTCAGAATGTGACTGTGAAACAAGCATCTGCGTCAAATCACAAACCCACTCGTTTGTTCTGTGTTTGGCCGAGCAGAAGAACCGGACGTGCACGACGAGCTCTTTTGTCTCTCCTTCTGGGGCTTTGGGCTGGTGTCCCGATTCCCAATCTGGTCACCTGGGGATTTGAAAAAAAGATATATTTAAACTATATTTACATACCGACTTGCACACATTAAAACAGTGGCACACTCCACCAGAACTGGAAAGATGCGCACATAAGCTTTTCTTTCTGCTATATCTTTGCTAATGCACCATTATATTTTGCCAACAAGGTGTGTTATTTACAACACAATACTGTATTGTGTAACAAATAACAAAAGCAATGTGTTGGAAAGAACACAAACTGTGTTGCCCTCATCTAGACACAGAGATGTGTTATTTTCAACACATTAACTTTAAGAGTGTATATAGTATCTGGTCATCTGATCTAAGTGTGTGTGCCACACTTGTGTGTCGTTTCCGCAGAGCTGGAGAGCGCCGAGGAGCTGGAGAGGAAGCGCATCTGCCGCATCATCACCAAGGACTTCCCGCAGTACTTCGCCGTGGTGTCGCGCATCAAGCAGGAGAGCAACCAGATGGGGCCCGAGGGCGGCCTGCTCACCAGCAAGACCGTGCCGCTCGTGCAGGCCTCCTTCCCCCAGGGGGCGCTCACCAAGAAGATCAGAGTGGGACTGCAGGTCTGTCTTTTTTTTTTTTTTTATAAGTATATTTTTTGGGCTTTTATGCCTTTAATGATAGGACAGTTGAGAGAGACAGGAAGTGAGTGGGAGAGAGCGTTGGGGTGGGATCCGGAAAGGACCACGGGGCGGGAATCGAACCCGGGTCGCCCGGCGTGCGATGCAGGTGCCCCAGCCAGTCGCGCCACGGCTGGGGCCAGGTCTGTCTTATTACCTCCTGTCCTATTACCTCCGCCCAGGATTTTCTAGTTTGTTGTGGAATGCACCGTGGGATAGAGAGAAACACACTTTTGATTCCTCAGCTAGTTAGTATATGTGGAGAAATTGACAATAAAGCACACTGATGGACCTGTACACTTTTGGAAGTATCTGGCAAATACTTTCAAACTGCACAATTTAATAACGTATTAAATTTGACATAACGCCTCTGTCATGAAGTGTCATTCGGTTTTTGTCATGACAAGTAAGGGTTAGGGTTAGAGTTAGGGTTGGGATTCATGTGTCATGACAGTGTCAGTGTCAGTGTCATGTCACTCTTACGTAGATACCTTCAAGTGAAGTGTTACCTAGTTATCGTTGTTGGTGTGAACGTCCCGTAACGTGCTGCCAGCCGGTTAGGATTCATGTGTTCATGACAGTGTCATGTCACTCTTATGTAGATGCCTTCAAGTGAAGTGTTACCTAGTTACCTAGTTATCGTTGTTGGTGTGAACGTCCCGTAACGTGCTGCGTTCCCTGCAGGCCCAGCCGGTGCCCGATGACGCAGTGAAGAACATCCTGGGCAACAGGGCCACGTTCAGCCCCATCGTCACCGTCGAGCCCCGCCGCAGGAAGTTCCACAAGCCCATCACCATGACGATACCAGTCCCGCCGCTCTCGGGCGAAGGTGTTACCAACGGCTACAAGGGCGACTCCGCCCCTTGCCTGCGTCTTCTCTGCAGCATCACAGGCAAGTGGTTTTCAGCGCAAGAGGAGATGGGAAGGTCCTCAGATTAGTCAATGTCAATGTCAATGTCAATTTATTTGTATAGCACTTTAAAAAACAACCACAGTTGACCAAAGTGCTGTAAAACAAACAGTCAGACAAACAAGAAACATAGGGTACATAAGACAACAGAGGCTAGACGGAGCGGCGTAGTCACCAGTGTGCCCACCAAGTGTGACACCAAGACAAACAAACAAATTAAAAAAAATAACAAATCACTACATAAAGATAATGCCGTACGGAGCGGCGTATTAGCCAGCGTACCCGTGGCACAAGACATACAAAGACAAACAAAAATCAACAAATAATAAAAACAACACAGACAAACAGTCAGCAGTCAGCAGTTGTAATGGTCTCTGATCCTGGCCGAACAACCAACATCTCACACTTACTGCACAGCTAGATCAATATCCTTAAACCCTCATAATGCAAAGATTTCCATAATTAGCGTAGTTTAAATCATGTATTGAACAGCGGCCTTTGCTCTGCACTGCAGTGGGTTAGGAAATCCCAATGCTGCTACGCTCTGCCTCTCCTCATTCACATCACTCAGTTTTGGTGTAACTGGGAGAAATGTTGTGTCTTTTCAGTGTAACTTGATTTGGTTCGAGTGTGAATAGGTGGCTGTATTGTGATTGTGCATGTCTAAAGCCTACCTTAGACTGACAGACTTTGACTAGATTTGGGAAAGATTCTTGAAATATTGTAGTCTTTTGAGTAAAGGTTGAATGAGGGGCATTAGTTAAAAGACCACAATCTTTCAAGAATCTTTACCAAATCTTGTCAAAGTCCGTCAGTGCAAGGGAGGCTTTAGTTAGCACTGTGTAGGCTAATCAGATCAGATCGTATTGAACAAAGCCACTGTGGAAACCTCTCACCCAAGCACACGGCCCAAACCATATTTATAAATACATGCATACAGCCATACATTCGTATATACATACATACATAGAGTAAATACATACATACATACTACACATACGACCATACATTCTTGTATACATACATACATACTTTACATACATGCATACATACATACAAATATATACAGCCATACATTTGTATACATACATTCATACATACATAAAAATACATACAGTACATGCATACATACATACATACATGCATGCATACATACAATATGCACTACATGCACGATACACACACACACACACACACACACACATAACGTGTACAGTACACACTGTAGATTGATGATGCTAACGTAGAGCTTGTGTTCCAGGCGGCACGTCTCCGGCCCAGTGGGAGGACATCACGGGCACGACCCCACTGACCTTCTTACACGACTGCGTCTCCTTCACCACCAACGTGTCAGCCAGGTGAGACTCTCTGAACTCAAGCTTGACTGGCTACAGTCATTTCCTGTGTATTTGCCGCATTGTGTATAGCCCTATTCGGACGGGATTAGTTTTATGGGGTGACATGAGGTAAAGTAATAATTATTAGGGAATTTCTAGATTTCTAGATTCTAGATTTCTAGTCTCGTTCGAATTAGACATTTACATTACAGAGGTCATGTGATAAACCTGCATTACTCTTCTAGCTCAGACTGCCTTCAGATCCCCTCATAAAATACTGTAAATTTTGAGCACTCTTTGTTGTACTTCTTTTAAAGAAAAAAAAAAACATTTATTCATTTTTTTTAGCAGACGCTATTATCCAAAGCTGTACACAAGAACACAAGAATTGGTAGTTCTTGTTTACAAAACTGTAAACAAGAACTACCAATAGTGGACTTTTACCTTTTCAGCTCTGTAAGAAAATGTGCTTAAACTGAAATGAAAGCTGAAATGTTTGTCCGTTCCGTAATTCTCCCGGAAGGTTCTGGCTGGCGGACTGCCATCAGATCCCTGAGACCGTGGGCCTGGCCACCCAGCTGTACCGCGACCTCATCTGCGTGCCCTACATGGCGAAGTTCGTGGTGTTCGCCAAGATGAACGACCCCGTGGAGTCCAGCCTGCGCTGCTTCTGCATGACCGACGACAAGGTGGACAAGACCCTGGAGCAGCAGGAGAACTTCGAGGAGGTCGCCCGCAGCAAAGACATCGAGGTGTGTGTGTCAGGGTCGCGGAGGAGGTCATGGCTTTGATGGGCAATTCCACCGAAAGTTATGTTTTTTGTAACATCCATAACGCCAATACAATTTGATTGTATGGTATGGTGTGATGTGAATGATTACAAGAAATGTGAGCATTTGATATTTTTGGCTGAAGAATGTACATGAGAAAATTGCACAAAAAAAGTATGTGTTATCATTCACATCATACAAATACCAAGGTACGGTATATCATTGCTGTTATGGACGTGACAAAATGTACATTTTCCGTGGAATTTACCTGATCTGGCCTTAGAATAGAATGACACGTTGAGGTGAGGACTATAGGTCATCATTTTAGCAGTGGATTGATTCATTTTAATGGAGTAGATATACTTTCAAATTATGGTCAATATTCAGTCCATGTTTCCATTTGTGGTCAATCTTCGAGGAGGTCGCCCGCAGCAAAAATATTGATGTGTGTAGCAGTGTCAGGACATTTGGACTTTGATCTGGCCCTAAGAATAGAGTGATGTGTTGGGATATGGTGGGTCTACAGTAGGTCACTCAAGGATGTTTTAGATGATTTTAAAAGTGGGGTGACATTTGTCAATGGAGTAGATATAATTGTTGTCATTCATTCCATGTAGTAAAAACATTCATTCCATGTAGTAAAAATAGTGTTAAAAAAAACGTTTGCCCTCGGTCCCAGATCTGGTGATTGCCAAGTATCGATGACTTGAATTTAGGGTTTTTCTTTCCGTCTGATTCTCTGAATAATTTCTGCAGGTTCTGGAGGGACGGCCTATTTATGTGGATTGCTATGGCAACCTGGCCCCTCTGACCAAAGCGGGCCAACTGCTGGTGCTGAATTTTTACGCTTTCAAAGAGAACCGTCTGCCATTCTGTGTGAAGGTAAGGCATCATCACTCTCTCGTCACACCTCGTCCTCCTCAGCGGATTGCTTTATGGGTCATTTTTTTTTTACTTTATCTTTGTTTGGTCTTTATTGAAGTCACACAGTCCACAATTAATCAAAACTCACACCGATATAGCACAGAAAACAGATAACACTTAAATACAATACATAACATACTAGTCTGGAGAATATCAATTTAAAGACAGTTGGCACACAGGCACTTATGCCAGTGATCCTTTAGGCTTGATGTATAATGTAAACAGCTGATGGTCGCTATTACCGTATAGTATTTATCTTCTGTTACTCAGATTCCTGGACCAAAATAAAGACAGGCCTCTATTTGGCCTGTAAAGAATGAATGTGCTGATATTTCACACCTAAGAAAGTAGGGTTTGTAATTTCCAAAGGGAAATTAGCTTTGGTGGGTCATTAGGTGTGGTAATTAACACAAGGTAATTGAACATAGAGAAATAAGCCTGTCAGGTCTGACACAGCCATTAAATATTAATGAGTGTATCTATAAAAAACACAATTAGTCAAAACTCATCGAGATGAACTCACATTATAGACATCAAGGTTATTTTTAGTAATTTTGTCCCCCCAGCCAGACAAGATATAATGGAGCCATAGGTGTTCGAGTAGATTGTGTGAGACACTGGTCTGAAGCAGTTTACTCTTTTGTATTTACACTTCGGGCAGGCTCTCAGCCAAAGCGACTATCAGCTGGCGAACAACGATCAAACATCAGTAAATGTTTATAGCTTACAGTTTACAGTCCCGAGCACTCTATAGAATCTATAGATGCAGACAAATCACTTGTTATCCCTTCGGGCACTGCAGGTGAGGGACAACAGCCAGGAGCCTTGCGGACGCCTGTCCTTCCTGCGAGAGACCAAGCCGACCAAGGTTATCCCTCAGACAGCTGTTTGCAATTTAAATATCACACTGCCAGCGCTTAAGAAGGTAAGTGGCCATCACCACATGTCTCCCTCCTCATGCCATACCATCCTCATCCACAGGGAAGGAACAGGACTGTTGTCAGTAGGGCTAAAGTGAACTACAAAACAAACAATGACCAAATACAAAAAAAAAACTACAAACATGGCTGAAACCGCCCAAATGTGTCTTTTATCTGTTTTGAGGTTTCCTCAAGTTGATTTCTCTGGGGGCCATTCCCCCTCCGAATCAGCCATTTTGATTTGTTGTTTCTCGCGAGCCTCATGCTTATGGCTGCCGATGCACGGGGAGGTCGTGCTTTTTCCAGTGGCTTCAATCTGTGGTGGCTTTTCTGTGCTGTTTATTTGCTATGACTGTTGGCTATTTCATTATGTTTTTTTTTTCTTCCCCGCCGACTTTTTCTTTTCCTAATACTTGGTTCTCAATTTTTATGTTGATATCTTTTTTTTTTCTTTTGCGGTGGCTTTTTATTTCCTCAGTGCCGCTGTCAGTCGCTCCTTTTTTCACACCCTGATGTTTCTTTTCCCTGCTCTCCTATTATGTTATCCTTTCACCTTCCCCCCTGTTTCTGCAATGCATCTTGGGAACGCAACAGGATATGGATTCAGATCCTGAGGAAGAGGTAATGCACACATACGCTCCCATCACCTCCAACCTTGTGATTTGCCTACAGTATGTTCTCTTGGCTTCACTCTCAAGCGGCCATGATCTATGGACGCTCTTCACTGCTCCGCATAGCCTCCTCTTAGTATATGTGGCTTCGGGAAGCTTTGGGTACATATGGCTTACCAGCTTAAAGTATCTTAGCTGCTTTAGCATGGACCTGGCAAGTGCTATATGGCAGCCATTTTTGTTTTAGTTACCCATTGTATGTCCCTGTTTGTCCTGGATGTCATGATCGAGAGCTAAGTGCTAAAGGTTAGCCGTAGAGCAATGTACAGTTACATATATTTTTATGTGATAAATACTATCTAGAATTTTTCAAAATTGCATTTTTCTTCAGAAAAATCAATTAACGTTGTGGCATAAGAATTTAGTGAATGTCTGTGCAGCGCAGTTGTTGTCTGGCTTAACCGATCAATATCTCTTGACTGTTTTGTGACCCAAAGAATTCATTAAAGGAAATCAATGTAGATTGATCTCTCTTAGTGAACTGGAATGTTTTATTTGGGTGACAGAGCTCAAGGTTTATGTAAGTCCACCGAAGACCTATTATGATAAATGATAAGGTTTGTAAACACAAGTACATTATGTAGGGTAAAGCCACTTGATCTTCTGACTTCAAATTTGCTTAATTGATAGGCTAAATAATAACACTGGTCCACTATATTTGAAGAAAGTTTTTATTATTTCTGTTCACACACACACACACACACACACACACAGAGAGAGAGAGAGAGAGAAAGAGAGGGAGAGAGATAAAGAGAGAGTACTTTCAGTGGACCAGGTTTGTCTCTGTAAATCAGTGACAAGTAATCCACTCTATTTCACTACGAAGAAATATTGATAAAACATATTAATTTAAGCTGTCTAAGGTCTATTTTAGAGTTTAGTATATTTATTAATTAAGAATAAGATGGTAAATATATTTAGATTTAGAAATATCTAAATATATTTAGATATTTAAGGAACTATTCTATAGTGTATAGTGAGTCTATTTGGCATTACAGACAGAGAACTGATAGGACTTGTTGTTGTTGTCATTCCAGACTGAAAAACCAGACAGACGTCACACCTTTGCATCCCTAGCCTTACGTAAGCGCTACAGCTATCTGAGTGAGCCTGCCACGAGTGAGTGTGATATTTTCACTAACTTGTTTTTGGGAAAACAAATTTGCCTTAACATAATTTGAAATTAACATGCATTAACTTATAACTCTTATAACCCGTAACATAATGTAGATGATGAGTTGATTGTGAGATTATGAATACTGAAGATAACCAGTGCACACATACTATAATACTATATATATATGTATTTGTTTAATATGCACATACTCACCATACATAACCTCTAAGTCCACATGCCTGTTTTTGACATGGTATACCCTGCATGAGTTATTGTATTTTTAAGTTGCTGTGCTGTGCCTGCCCACCTTGAGGTTATTTCTCGTGTTATAAGTTTTTCTTTTTTTCTTCTTCTTCTTTTTAATTTTCATCACTGGCGAGAGTTGACTTTACTCTGAACATTCCACGGGATTTCACTCTGACTTTTTTCCACATCTTGAAATCTGGAAGTTAAAAAAAATCAGAGTAAAATTTCACCTTTTATGTTTATTTTCCCTTATGTTTGTTTTGGACAGAAACAGTCTTGCTCTTTTTGGCTTTGTGATTGTGCAACGTTTTATTGATTGGGGCTTTTGATCTCTTGACGAGAGTTTTTGCATGGAAGGTCACAAGATGACCTTCAGGTCCTCACCGCTTGCACTGAATTGCCTGTCTTCAAGGTTACTCAGTTCTGCATGCTCCGCCGAGATATTATGGATCTAAAACCTAGTTGAGCTTGTGTTTTTGCCATAATACGTTGCTTTAGAATCAGATGCAAGGGGCTTGTATTCAGTCTTGATTTCTGTTATGTCAGAACATCCCCCAGACCTATGGGGGCTGTAAACTGGGCTTTCAGGCCAAACAGATAAAAGGCACTTTTTTTAAGCAGAAGCAAAAAAAAAAATGATGAGAACAGTGAGTTTCAGATGAATGTAGCACATCAAAAGTCAAAAGAGACAAAAAGAAAGTTCTGTGTTATTCTGGGTTCTGTGCATTTGACTTGACATTTTTCGTTTTTTCCGTTTGTATATTGAGTTTTATGTTTTTCATCGCCATAGACATTGTGTTGCTGCGTGTGCTTTGTTGAGCTTCTTTGGTTTCGTTGTGCCTTATTGTGGACCATGGATCACCACCACGGATCACCTTATCATTTCGCCTCATCTCCCCCCTAGCCATCTAACTCATCCCATCACTTCATCAAACTGTTGTTCTTTCTCCTTTTATAATACAAGAATCACTGACCAATTTTTTTCCTCTGGTCTCTCTGTTTTTTCTTAACCCACTTTTTGTTGATTTTATGTTGGATTTCATTTTGCTTATTTAAGAAACAGTTGAACGAACTACAACAAGAACACTGCCTGGTGGTTACGCTCACAAACCTGTCTTTTCAACAAGATCTTACCAGGCGTGGTCGGCGGCTCCTATTACCGTCCCTGGGCAAGCAAAATGTGGACTGGGTTCCGTCGCCAGCTCATCTTCCACCACACCATCTGCTTCTCCATTAAAGTCCGTCTGGTCGATATCATCATCGCCAATCAAATCCACACTGGGAGCCTCCAATGCCTCCCCAACCAAATCAGTTTGCGAAGCCTCCCCTATCCGATCATACAGAACTATTGCTTCCCCAATCAAGACTGTCGTTCAGCAAGGGCAGTACCCCACATCCGTTTCTGCCAGCCTCATGTCCTCGCCCATTAAAACTGGCACAGACCCAACTTCAGTTAAAGCGCTCGCTGCCACGCTTTCCTCAAGAGCTTCGCCTGCTACGCAAGTAGGTTCCATTCTTGATCGATCGGCCATTTCAATGACCCCTCCTGATTCCCCCAAGTCCAGTATGAATATGTACGGTTCCACTTTGCCATTCAAGTCAGTGCTATCCTCAATGGCCACTGCTTCGCCCCCCTCAGTTAAAACAATGTCAAGTTTGTCCACAATCAAACCCTCCGCTGACGTGGCTTCAGCATCGAAAGGAGCCCTTTTCACTTCTGCCTTGACCTCACCAGCTAAGTCCACAGTTGCTGCATCTGAAGCTATGCTTAACGGCTCAGTCTCACCCATCAAATACCCATCCCCCATGCCCGCACCTTCCCGTGTTCTCTCAGGAGTTACCAGCAGCTTACAGGAGAGGATACAGGCCACAACGCAGGCAGCCACATGTAGTGTAACCGCAGCCATCGACGAGGCTGAAAAATCATTCAACTCTTGCGGAGCCGTAAGTTACAGTGCGCTTAAATCCATGTCCCCCTCCCTTAGAGCCAGCGTCGCCAGTTCCGTTTACTCATCGCTTAGACCCCACACGGCTGCCAGCACCACCACCACTGTGTCCTCCAGTACCATAACAGTGCCCGTGTATTCCCTCGTGAATGTGTTACCTGACCCTCAACTCCCCAGAGCCACAGAAATAACGCCGACGTCACGTTCGGCATCTGCACAACAAACGCACACTCCTGCCCAGTCCTCCAGTCCTAGATCCAAGCCGACCTTGAAATCCTCACTGTTCCTGTCCCCGACGTCCCTGAAAGCATCCACTGCCTCCTCCTTGTCCCACAGTCAGGACCTACTCAGAGACGTTGCCGACATGAAAGAGGATCTGATGCGGATGACTGCCATACTCCAGAGCGACGCTAGTGCCGTAGCTAAGACCTACAAGTCTCAGGCAGCCAAGGAGGCAAAAGTAGAGGATGAGGAGCCTTTTAGTTTAGTTGAAAAAGTGAAAGAGGACCTGGTAAAAGTTAGCGAGATCCTCACAAAAGACGTGTTAAGCGAAGCCAAAGCCGCTGCTCGAGAGAGGGCCTCAGAGGAAGACTGGGAAGAGTTTTCGAAAGATGAAATCGAAGATGCCAGACAGAGCGCATTGAGATCGCTACCCACTTTTGATCCCACACTCCCTGTTAGACCACAATCTGTGCCTGACAAAGATCTAAATTTTGCCAAAGTGGTAGACTATTTGATGAATGACATTGGTGCTAGCTCCCTGTCCAAAATGGCTGATGCCAAGTGTAGGTACGAGGAGATGAGAAAAGATGGGGAGGAGAAACAGAAACGTGGCATCAAGCCTGAGCACAAACTCAAAATGCCACCCACGGGCATGCGGTCCTCCCCCTCTGAGAAAGACTTAAGTAAGCTAGCCGATTCCTACATGGGCACAGATGCCATCCTCGAATCCCCGGATGATTTCTCCCACGAGCAGGACAAGAGCCCCCTGTCAGACAGTGGCTTTGAGACAAGGAGTGATAAGACTCCATCAGCACCTCAGAGTGCCGAGAGCACCGGACCCAAACCTCTCTTCACAGACGTTCCTCCGGTTATTACAGAGACCAGAACAGAGGTGGTCCACATAAGGAGCTATGAGCATCCAGAGGACCTCTGTGAGCCCATGATGGAGGAGGCGTCATCGGGGGTAGCATCAGCTGCAGCCATAGCAGAGTCATCTGCATCAGCGTGTCTAGAGCCAGAGCCGGTCAAGACCTTTCAGATTAAGGTAAACACAGATGAGGATTTCAGCAAAAGTATGTGCCTAAAAGAGGAAACTCATATCACCACCACCACGAGAATGGTGTACCACAAGCCCCAGCTGACCGAGGGCAGTGGCGACAGAATGGAGGAAACTATGTCAGTGAGAGACATCATGAAAGCATTCCAGTCAGGTCGAGATCCTTCCAAAGAATTAGCTGGCCTATTCGAGCACAAAGCTGCACAGGATTCGATAAAAGGAGACGAGCTCTCTCCGCGATTCCTTGATAAAGACTCAAAAGGGAAACCCAAGGTAGAGAGAATAATTGAGGTTCACATAGAAAAGGGCAACACCTCAGACCCAACTGAGGTCATAATTAGAGAAACCAAGAAGCATCCAGACTACCGCAGCATGAAAGAATTACTCGAAAAAGCTGAGGGTGATTATGAGGTAATGCAGGAAGAGGATGATTTTGCTGTAGAGGAGTCACTGCCCTCTTACTTGGACACCTCAAGAGTCAACACTCCAGTCTCTCAGGAAGAGGACAGCCGCCCTAGCTCTGCCCAGCTAATTGCTGATGACTCTTACAAGACACTGAAGCTCTTGAGCCAGCACTCGATCGAGTATCACGATGATGAGCAGTCAGAGCTGAGGGGGGAGTCTTACAGATATGCTGATAAAATGCTCCACTCAGAAAAACTAGACACTTCACATTCTGACACTGAGGAAGTAGCAGCAGATCATGCCCGTGGACAAGCAGCAGAGGCTCAAGGAGCTGAGGGTTACTTTAGCGAGAGAGTGTCAGGCACAAGAAAAGAGACCCATTTCAAGTCCAAGGATGCATCAGATAAATCGGGTAAATTCACTCAGAAGGAAGATCCGTACGACAAATTGACAGTGTTGCATTACACGACAGAACCTGGCAGCCCCAAGCACGCAGTGTGGATGCGATTTACCCAAGATAGGCAAGACAGAAACCGAGAGAAGCTAATATATGAAGATCGCTTGGATCGAACCGTAAAAGAAGCAGAAGAAAAGCTTAGTGAGGTCTCACAGTTTTTCCGTGACAAAACCGAGAAGCTGAACGACGAGCTTCAGTCCCCAGAAAAGAAGCCCGCCAGGAGGGTGCCAAGAGAGACGCGGTCTGGGCCCAGTTCCATGTGCAGCAGTCCAGAGAAAACACAACAGAAGAGGGAAGTGAGCAGCGGCGAAGAGTGGGCCAGGGGAAGCATGAGAGAATCCTCAGTTGGAAAGTTGTTTGGAAGTGAGAGAAAAAGCGCTAGCGTACCAAGTAGTCCAGAGAGACGTTCTCAGCTTCAAACCAGCGAGGAAATACCGAAAGTGGACAGTAGAGAAACGCCGACGAAAGTCCCACCTCCTGTTGCCGCAAAATCTTCCAAAGTTACTGCTTTTAAACAGAAATTTGAAGCTGAGGCGCAAAAACAAGAGAGTAGCCCTCCAGGATCACCAAAACCCCCAGTCAAAAAGTTTCAAGAGAGTAAATTACCAGTTTACCAGCCTGTCCAAGGCTCCAAAACATCAAAAAGTCCCTCAGAGGAAGAGAAAACCTCACCAAAAAAGACAGAAGTTGATAAAAGTAGAACATCTACAGGACCATGTCCTGATGTCAGTAAATCTAGAATATCTGTCACAGCCCCAAAACAATCAATTGAACAACAAGCTAATAAAGATGCAACGCATTCAACAGCCCAAAAGCACATCCAAAGTGATACTGTCAAAGCTGCAGTCATTGGCAAGGAAGAAAAAAGGGCCTTTGAAATGCATAGAGACAAAGACCAGTTACCTCAGAGCAAAATTCATGAGTCATCGGAAAGGGATAGTGGAGCTGACATTCAAAGTGCAGCATCCTCTGAAGGCAAAAGACTGCATACAAAAACTGATACAAGAACTTCTCCTTTAAAGGAGCAAGGCCCAAGTGTTATGCCCAAAAAAACTGCTTCTGCAGACTTTATGGCCTCCGATAGTACTGAGAGTGGTGACATGCACTCAAAGACCCTCAGAAAAAAGGCTGACTCTCAAATTCCTGTACGCTCAAGTGGCCCAGATAGTGATCAATTCAGAAAAGCTAAGCAAGACACAACAGTAAAGCAGCCAGAGAAGTTACCTTCACAGATACCCACTTTAACTAAAACAAGAGTCCAGGGTAGATCTGAACTAGCTGGCCTAAAGTCCCAAGAGTCAACCACTAGTAACCTCTCTGATGCTAGTTCTGTGGAGGGCAAAGAGAGGGCAACCATAGTTACAACTCGAGAAGGTTTTAAAGGTCTTAAATCCTTGCCTGTTTATGTAAGTGTACAATCTGGTAAGGGTGACAAAGACTCTGGAGGGCAAAATGGTAGCCATAAAATGCTAATCTCTGTAAAACAGAAGCAGGCGACATCCCCCCAACCCAGCCCAGATGAAGACACCTTAGAACAGGTATCTTTTATAGACAGTTCTGGAAAAAGCCCCATGACCCCTGATACCCCCAGTTCTGAAGAGGTCAGCTATGACCTCATGTCTCGAACCCCTGAGTCCCTTTTCCTCATGCCAGCTCGCCCCAGTCCAATCCCAGAAGTGTCAGAAGAATCAGAAAGTGACGAGCAGAGGAAAGCTTTCTCTTTCAAAGAATCTCTACCAGAGAGGCCAAAAGTCATCACTGTCGCTGCTGAGCCCAGTAACGCTAACACTGGTCAGGTTGCTAAGGCAAGGCGAGTAGCTTACATCGAGTTTCCCCCTCCCCCACCCCTGGAGGACCAATCCCAACCTGAGCCGAAGGGCTCATCCTCAGACGCCGATACAGAGATGATGGAGGTGAACCTCCAGGAGGAGCACGATAAGCATCTTCTTGCTGAGCCTATCATAAGGGTTCAGCCCCCATCCCCTGTGCCCCCTGGGGCTGACGAGAGTAGCTCCAGCGATGATGAGTCAGTTTTTCAACCCATTCATTCAAAGAAATACAAATTCAAAGTGGATGAGCAAAAAGAGGTGAAGGAAACCGAAACCAAACCCAAAAAGCAGGATAAAAATGGAAACAACAAAGATAACGGACTTAATGGATCAGGTGACGATGACTATGAACAAAACGGGAATGACCAGTCTATAACAGATTGTTCAATAGCAACAACTGCAGAGTTTTCGCATGACACTGACGCAACAGAGATAGACTCTCTCGATGGCTATGACCTTCAAGATGAAGACGATGGCTTGAGTGACCAGAACGCAAAGCCGTTCAGCTTTGGAATTGATAATCGAAAGGACATGTGGTCAACGGACAGCATGCTTAGGCCGAGTGATCGCGCTTTTAGTCAAACAAGACTTGATGTGATCGAGGAAGAACCACTCCCGATAGAGGAGGGCAAAAAGGAATTTGACAAAACATTGGAAGATGGAAACGAAAATGTAATGAATGAGAAACAATCCAAATCTGATGGACATTCAGAAACGTACTTTAGTTACAAATTAGTGGAGGAGTTTAACACTCCGTTCAAAACTGTTGCGACCAAAGGTTTGGACTTTGATCCTTGGTCCAGCAAGGGAGGGGACGATGAGGTGGTTGATGCTAGAATTAAAGACGACGAGCCCAAGCCTTTTGGGTTAGCTGTAGATGACAAGTCACAAGGCACATCTCCAGATACAACTCCTGCTAGAACCCCGACAGATGAAAGCACACCGACAAGTGAGCCTAACCCTTTCCCCTTCCACGAAGGGAAGATGTTTGAGATGACTCGCAGTGGCGCAATTGACATGAGCAAGCGGGATTTTGTCGAAGAGAGACTGCAGTTTTTTCAGATTGGTGAGCATACCCGCGAGGCGCGGTCGGGGGGTGGGAGAGCGAGAACGGTAGACACAGCACTGCCTGAGGCCAGGGAGAAAGATCAGTTCCATGCTAGCGATGCTACACTAGCCTCATGTAGTATCATTCAGATTACTACTGACAGGCGGGACACTACATCCATTGACAACACTCAGGACTCATCTTCAGACACCATCACAGCTTCCAGAGTTCAGTCTAAATTGTGTTCTACCTTTAAAGTCGGGGTCCCAATGACATCAGTCTTAACAATGGTTGGTGATTATGCAAATCAGAGAGACTTTAACTCAAAATCATCGGACACTGAGCCTAGTGGGCTAGCATCAAGCATAGGGATCCAGTCCTTTCAAAGCACAGAGCTCTCTCAGCCAGAGCAAAGAAGACCTTTCCAAATAGAGCACTGCAATAATTATAGCAACCTGGAGGCCTCAAACACAGATCCTAATTTCATACAGAAAGACAGTGTAGTATTTAATATGATGTCTTTTTCAGAGCTCAGTCGAACTCAGCCAGGAAGCCCATCTGACAATGTATTCGGTAGAGACCACACAGTGAAAGTTGAAGGGCATAAAGTCCAAAGCGAACCCATTAAAAGCCTACCGTGCGGGAACATTAAGGAATCTCAGCCAAAATCTAGATTGCCAGTAAGGGCACCCTTGTCATCACCTTGCAGCCAGAGTACCTCAGCCGGAAATAAGCAGAAACCAAAACAGGCAGTCAGGCCAATCATCAGGCCCGTAGTCAGAGAAAGATTGGACCCTTTTCCAAATGTAAAGCCAAAAACCAGAATCCCGATCAAAGTTAAAACAGTCAGCACTTCATCGCAGAGGGAGGTAAAGTCAGGAACAGCCACGAAAGCCACGTCATCAATCACCAAAGTAACTTATGCAGGAGTGAGGGACAAAGACAGAGGCAAAAGGCAGCAGGCTCCCTCAAGGTTGCCTGTCAAGGACAGCAGGTCGAGTAGAACAACAACTCCTGACCCTAGCCCCAGGAGCAGGTCATCCAGTCAGACGAACAGAGTAGGACAGTCTCGTCCGGTCAGTGGCGCCACGGCAGACAAGCGGCAGGGCACCGTTAGGGACCGGGTAAAACACGGCGTCCGGCCGTCCAACGAAGACGCAAAGGCAGACGCAAAGGCAGACTCGTCCGTTGGCGACAACAGCACGTCGAGGAACACCTCGCTGTCAGACTCCTCTCAGTCCACCCACACATCCAGGTCTGCTAGAGACGTGAGGGCAGAGGTTGAGCAGGCCGACAGAGAGAGGAGGAGGAGGAGGAGGAGGAGGATTAGCGGCAGGACTGATGATGGGGGAGAAGGCAGTCAGGTTGAGGGACCCCAGAAAGTCCCCAGCGTGGAGAACGAGCCTAGTTTGTAAAACTTTCCACTTGATTGATTGATCTTAGTGCATGAGCCGTTGTGATTTTTGCCTGTGACGTGACTAGCCGTCATCTCTTTGTCATCTTGCCATCTCTGTGTTCGTGCCTTCGACTCAGGTCTCTGTACTATACTGTACTTTCTTCCTATCAAAGTTGTCAGCTGCTGCAGCATGCTAGATTGAACTGACCGCTGTGTTGGGCGATTAGCTGGTTCGTCGCCATGTTGTGTTGTACTAGTCAGTGTCTGTGCAGGTGGACAGGGTCTAGCTTACAGTGCCATGCAGACACGCAATCCTATCCTAGCACAGCACTCAACATTTTGTTCGCATGTGTAGTTTCATTTGACACCTGTGAATTCACTTTTTTGATCTATCTCAACTTGAACGCATATGGTAGCTCTAGAAGTGTGTGACTCGTGTCTGTTCGATTGTTTGTGTTTTCTTTGTGGGGGTTGTTGAAGTCTGGTGGTGAGCTTGGGCAAGTAGAGAGATTGCCTGGTAGATCAGTAGGATACATCATCACAAATCTAACCTGTGAAACTAACTAGTGAACATACTGTGTTAATTGTTTGTGTTCTCTGTGTACTCTTCTGGTCATCCTGTCTTTTCTTAGCATTTATAACAATCTCTTTTGATCAATCTTGATCTTTTAAAGGAATATTCTGACAAAACAATGCAGGTTTTTATAACTTGCTACATGCAGTTGAACATCCAGTGCTGGTTTGCGGTTCAATATCTCAAAAAATATAATTTTTTTTCCAGCATAGCTTATAACAAGACACAATGAAAGCATCAGCTTAAGTCTCAATAAAACGTGTTTTGATTAAGTGTGAAGAATAGATAATGACAACGTCTGGTCAAATTCTGCCGATTTGTTGTGGGAAGAAAACAAGAGTAAAGGAGTGATCAACTTTAGACTGACAAGTCTTTTCATTTTCCACATGATTTTTTAAAAGAAAAGCTTACACAAACTGAGCGAATACAGTATGACTGCTTTTTCAGATTCGCTCTCTTGTGAGTTTTGTGTTTTGACTAAATGCTTAAATATTAGAAGGCTTTTTCAGTATGTGGTGGATCACTCACCCAACTCATGTTTACAAATGACTTACCCAAACATGTATTGGATGATCAACTGGATTTGATATAGATCAGAAAATCTAATTCAGTTTGATTTTCACTGGAATATTCCTTTGGCCTATATTATTAGATGACCCCTTAAAACGAAAGAAACGCTGTTTAGACAAAACCTGTTTAGACAAAATTTCTAAACTGCTATTTGAAAAAAGACGTTTGGCCAGAAAGGGGTTCAGTCTTTCCTAAATATAGATATACCCCCTGTATGAATCCACTAGTAGATGTTAACTAGCTTCTGTGCATCCTCCAGGCCCTCAGAGTCCCTGTGAGAGGACAGATTTGCGTATGGCCATTGTGGCAGACCATCTCGGCCTGAGCTGGACAGGTAAGCACCAACTGAAAGAAATGTCTCCACCTGGTGGACAGAAATGTAACTTCATATCAAAATTTTATCAGCAAGTCATATAAATGTAAATAGAAAAGATAGATAAATTCAAATTCAAAATGTAGCCACATATGTTGCCATATCTCTGATCCAAAGTCGGCTAGTAATAGGCAGGGATTTGCAAGTCTTGGTGGGGTGGTGGGGTGGCGTAGGGGGGGTGGCTTGGATCGGTGACGAGTGCTGGCGTGAGTCTCGGCATGTGGTGTGTGTGACGGGCATGCTGGGAGAAGGGTGTGCCATCTGCAGTGTGTGTGGACCTGCCTGCACTGCAGCACTGCGCACATGTGTCAGGGGAGGGAGGGAGAGAGAGAGAAAGAGAGAGAGAGAGGGAGAGAGAAAGAGAGAGAGAGAGAGAGAGAGGGGGAGAGAGAAAGAGAGAAGGAGAGAGAAAGAGAGAGAGATGGGAGAGGGTGGGACAGACAGAGAGAAAAAGAAAGGGAGAGAGAGAGAAAGTGAGGGAGAGAGAGAGGGGGAGAGAGAGAGATGGCTAATCTATTTTTAATGTGTTGCAGAGTTGGCCAGGGAAATGAATTTCTCTGTGGATGAGATCAACCACATCCGAGTGGAGAATCCGAACTCCCTGACGGCTCAGAGCTTCATGCTCCTAAAGAAATGGGTGAACAGGGATGGTAAAAATGCCACAAGTGAGTATGTTTGCATTAGCTGTCATACTGTATCTCTCGTGAGTTTACCTCACAACACATTTCTGGTGTTGTTGTTATTGTTGTTATTGGTGGCAGGTGATTATCACAAACCCACAAGCTAACGGTGAACTGTTAATCATCACATTGGACAATAAATTATTGACCCATACTAGACGCATCTGCCTTAGACACCCTGATAATGATATACACACAAACACACACACACACACACACACACACACACGCTCTATCACACACATGCTCTCACACACGCACATAAATGCACGCGCACACACACACAGATTAGTAAGGCGTGAGTGGGTGTAGCCACTGCCTGCTGGGTGGTGACGTTAGTGTAGCAGATTTCTGTGAAATGTCTGAGCGTGTTAAAGGTCATCAGTTATCTAAGGTCAATCGCCAATCTGCAAAAATAAAACATAAATTCATCCACCAATAATTTAATTTGTTCAGTTTATGTACCATGTTGCTGTTGATGTGACTCAGTTTGATTCATAAGCAATCTTATACATAATTAAAAAAAGATTTTCGCTCGGTGCATTTTGAAGTAGCTGTATCAAATGAATTGTTTATAACCATTTGCCATGTTTTATTTTTGCTTTTCAGCGGATGCCTTAACCACAGCCCTGACAAACATCAATCGGATGGATATTAAGACCTTGCTGGAAGGGCCAATATTTGACTATGGTAACATTTCAGGCACACGGTGTTTTGCAGATGATAACGCAGTTTCCCTGGATCAGGCGGATGGTAAAGTTTAGCTCCATCTAGCTGAACTCTATCGCTCCTTTACTCTCTCTATCAGATCCATGTAGAATTAATGACAGACTCCCCAACCCCCCCTTTCTCAAAGGTTCAGCTTTAAAATGCTAAACTCGATAAACACAATTGATTTGAACTGATCAGAATTGCCAGAGATATCTGCACCACCATTTTCTATTTTGTTCTGCCTGATATTTGGTGGCCTTCTGCCTATCACACCCTGGAGACGTGTGATGAACTTATTTGATGTGTCACTGTATTCTGATGTCTGTAGACAAGAATAAGGCACAGAGCTTCATTGGCTTTTTCAATGCAGGCCTTGCCACCAATCTCAAGCCCTGTCTGTTAAAGTTGTCTGTAACTTGAAATTTACCTCTCCAAAAAGAAACAGCTATGGTCATGAATGTTATAGAAATCTTTGACATTTCAATGTCAATATCTTGAGATGGGCTTGAGATTTGATCGTTAAGTTTGCTTTTGTAGTGATTATGTTTATGTGTATATGTTGTTCAACATTTAATGAATGGCTAAAAACACAATAGGAAGCATTAAACTAGCGTATTGGCTTATTTTTCTGGCCTGTGATTTGAAAAAAAGCTAGCTTACATGAATTTTGCTACATACATAAAAACATAATTAGCTGCCTAGTTTATAAGGCATGGATGCTTCTGTCATTGCTTTTCTCTCTCTCTCTCTCTCTCTCAATCTCTCTCTCTCTCTGTATATTAACAGTACTACTATACTTTTAATATTGAAGCTCTGACGTTAGCATGGCTTTGGCTACAGTGGAATGTGTGCTTGTTTGACGTGGCCGTTTTGAAAAACAAAACAAAACCAAAAACAAGCTTCTTTAGTCCAACATCCCTGGTTCCTCTGAACCTTCCTGGTAGCGTGCTTCCTTCCTCTGCAAAACCAGACCATCCCGCTTCCTCCTCATGCAAAATGGCCGCCGCGCCAGTAACACAAGCTGCACTTCCTAACCCCTCCCAGCGCAGAGAATCCGCACTGTATAGGCTAACCCTCCAACGTAGAGGCATCCACTTGCTCTCTCCCGCTCTCCCGCTCTCTCGCTCTCTCTCTTGTTCACAAGGCTCAGTCTTGCTGGTGACTCTGACTCCTGCTGTAGTACTGTAGCTTCCTCACCAACCAAAGTCCAGTTTTCACTCTTAACAGACGCATCTCATCCTCACCTGTCTCTCGTCCGAATCACTCACACTTCAGCTAATGCTAGTATGAATTCACCCTCATTCATAAATAATGTGCTTCGTACTACTACTCACCCTGTACTCATTCATACTAACCTCATCATTATGTTGTTTTTTTGTTTTTTTTTCCACCTCACCCTGTTTGGCCATCAACCATTTTCCCATACATTCACTGTGTTAGTTCCAGAAGTTTCCGTAGCTGGGAAGATCTCAAAGCACCCTCACCCTAAATCTCTGTCTACTACACCCACACCACCACCACCACCACCACCACCACCACCCTCAGGCACACTCCAAGCTCTTTGTCCTAGGCCTCCCTCTCCCCTTTTGCTGCCATCATCCTCTGCCTCCACGAGTGTCTCAGAAAGCTCTTCCTCTCCCACCATCCTCACCCCAACTTTGCCCTCTTCACCCTCGCTCTCTGATCAGTCCTCCACTAACACATCCTCCACACCCTCCCCCACCCTGCCCATGTCTCCCACAACATCCTTGTCCCCTGGTCCCTCATCCCCTGGTCCCTCATCCCCTACCTCCTCAAGTGTTTCTCAGTGTCCAGTCGTTGTCCTAACACCGCCCCCTTCAGGCCTTCCCCCACACCTGCACCTTGATCCTACAGTCCCTGAGATCTACATTTAAAGGGATAGTTCGGATTTTAAGACACGAAGTTGTATGGGTTCCCTGTCAGCAACGTAGTGCATCAGCACTGACTTACCCCCGACAGCGTCCTGTGAGCCGAGATCCAGCCGGTTTTAGATCGTTTTTGATGCTGAAGAAAGTAGTCCGGCAAGTTTCTGGGGTCACGAAAGTAAAGTGTTTTTCTTCTCAAAACCATATGCGTTCAACAGAGTGATATATTTGCACCACAAAAACGTTGTCCAGGAAAAATTCAAACCTCGTTATCACTTACTTATTTTTCGCGATTCCTATCACTGCGCGCTACTGACAGCTGGACAACGTTTTTGTGGTGCAAATATATCACTCTGTTGAACGCATATGGTTTTGAGAAGAAAAACACTTTACTTTCGTGACCCCAGAAACTTGCTGAAGAAAATAGTCCGGCATCAAAAACGATCAAAAACCGGCTGGATCTCGGCTCACAGGACGCTGTCGGGGGTAAGTCAGTGCTGATGCACTACGTTGCTGACAGGGAACCCATACAACTTCGTGTCTTAAAATCCGAACTATCCCTTTAAGTTCATCTTAACTTCTGTCAGTATACTCAGTATACCTACTGGACTATGTGTGTGTACAGTACCTTTAAAACGACATAGTCCAACAATATACTATGGCATACCCACATACATATTACATACCATATTGAGATAAAAAAAAAAAAGCTTTAGCATCTAGAAGATCTGCAGTACAACACAAAGCAGCTTACAGTACACACGCTACGGCCATGCTTCACAGATTAACGCTTTCTAACATCTTCAGCAGTACATCAGCAGCTGCTCCCACCATTCTGCGCATGCGAGAGCAGCCATTTCCAGTCGTTTCTTTCCATTTCCCTTTGTGTCCAAAAACCATATTATATGTGCACCAGTGCTGTGGTTTGTGTCAAGTCTTCCCCCTCCTCCCCCTCTCAAACCACCCCCCCTTCCTCAGCCCCGACATTGTGTGTTATCTCACCCCACCCTAGGTTACCACAACATCGATTTGGAGATGCAGACCCCTACCGAGTTGACCTATGAACCCCCCACCCCGCTCCGTCACGACGATTTCTTTAGCCTGGACCCCGCTAGCGTAGACCCCACACAGCATAGCACCCCAGTTAGGCCCCGTGACCTCTCCCTGCCCGGCTCCCCCGGCCTGGGCTCGGGACTGGACGCGGCGTCCAGGGACGGCAAGCCCCCGACCGTGGTGGCGGAGGACACGTCCCTGGACAGCCACGGGGCCCCGGGAGGAGGAGGAGGAGCAGCGGAGGAGCTCTCCACCGAGGAGGACGCGCCAACGGCGGCAGAGGCGGAGGCGGCGGCGGCCGGCGGCCACGAGGAGACGTCCGCGGCGCCCCTCCCGCTCCGAGACGAAAACGAGGAAGCGGCGGCGGCGGCGGCGCAGGGCGAGTCAG
The DNA here is from genome assembly GCF_963854185.1 of Sardina pilchardus. NCBI lineage: Eukaryota > Metazoa > Chordata > Actinopteri > Clupeiformes > Clupeidae > Sardina > Sardina pilchardus. The sequence goes on along the minus strand of NC_085015.1, from coordinate 5,253,042 downwards.
AGGCACCCGCACGCAGCAGCAGCAGCAGCGGTGGCCAGAGAGAGACGGAGGCGGAAGGAGCCGGAGAGGACACGGGAGTCGCGGCGGCAGCGGCGGCGATGGCGATGCGGGAGCCCGAGGATTGGGCGTCCGGGGCAAACACCCGCCCGCAAGTCGCCACGGGAGGAGGAGGAGGCGGCGGCGGCGGCGGCGGCGGAGTGTCTGGTCATGCAGAGGAAGAAGAGAGGGAGGAGGAGGAGGAGGAGGACAACGATGAGGGCGAGATGACGCAGGAGAAGTTAAAGTCCCTGCTGGGGGACATTAAGCTGGAGGAAGGCTCAGAGGATGAGGAGATGACCGAGGAGAAGGTGCAGGAGATTCTCTCACAGGTGCAGCAGGCAGAAAAAGACTTGTCTTCACTTGCAGGTTGGCCGGGCGAGCACTCGGGAGCCGGGGAAACCGCGGTGACGGCGGAGGCGGTAGCGGAGGCGGTCGCCGAGGCAACCAGGTCACAAGGCAGCAGAGAGGCAACACCGGAGCGACAACGCAAAAGGTAGTTCTAGAACCTCACCCTCCTCACAGGCTTTCATTCAGGTGGAGCTTCTTCACAAGTCAGACAGACTCATCTCTGTTTACACTAACAGATAAGTTAGTGACAGATAAGAGCAAAAGATTTTGTCAATGTTTTTTACATTGACTCCTTTTGAGCTATAGGTTAGCTATATGCTAACTGGTGAAACCCACTTCTAGTAAATTATGCTAAGCTCAGCTAAGCTAGGCTAGGCTAACTGTATCAGACTGGCACTTATTGAGAGGAAATAAGGGCATGTATCCTCTTAAACTGGTTTCCCTAAGTTAGCATGTTCCTTTATGTTCTTTATTATCGCCCATCACACGACTGCTCTCAGCGATCCGTTTGTGCGTTTGTTTGTTTGTTATTTGTTTGTTTGTTTGTTCGTTAATTCATTAATTTGTTTGATAATTAATTCATTCATCCATTCATTCATCTATTCATTCATTTGTTCATTCATAGAACTTCATAACCAGTTCTCTTGTGGTCCTCCTTCTCCCGAGCAGCCAGGAGGGTTCTGCGGAGGGTTCCCCGGAGGCGCAGACAGAGCGCGTCAAACAGAACGGAGAGCACGCCGAGGCCTCGGAGCAGCCTGATGCCCACCAGCCGCACAGCCAGGCGGACGCCACCAGGGCGGCAGCAGAGGACAGCAGAGCGGAAGCAGGCAGCAAGGAGGCCGATAGCTCCACTGGGCCTGAGAACCAAGCACAGGTATAGATATGCTTCACATCTATACGTTTGCAATGCATTATACGTTATACAATGCATTTTATATGTCATGTTTATATTATACAATTTCAATACATTGCGATTGTGTGTATGTTGGTGACCGTATGCTTTTTAAATTGACTTTACAGGAACTGATGCTTTAATGAATTAAATTCACAGAGCTGCTGAGTATACATAGAAACACTCCAGAATGTTAAGGAAGACCATTTTGATATATCTATAGCAGAGATTCATTCACACAAACCTACGTGACAAATCACTTGGAGGTGCAAACAATATAGAATTTCCTATGTGGTTTCCATGGTGATGCGTTTGTTTGCACCTCCAACAGCATGGCGTACGTGGTTACCCATAGGTTACCGCGCAAAAACGCCCAGAAATGCCCGTATGTTTGTGTGAAAGAATATGGCAGTGTTGAGTACCGTAGTAGCATTCTTTCTTTGGACGTAACACTAACAAATGAGCGTGTGTGATACAATTGTTACACATCTGCCTGCGTTGCCGGGTTTTGCAGCCATCTTGTCTGAGCTATTCAGATCTCACTTACTGTACACTAGTACAGTTTAATGGTATAATATTATACATGCGCATGTATACACATACACACACACACACACACACACACACACACACACACACACAAACATACACACATACACACACACATATATACACACATATATATATACAAACACACGCACACACACACACACACATACACACATGTACTGTATACACACACACACACACACACACACACTCAGACATACACACACACAGGTCTAGTGTAAGTGTAACGTGGTGTGCTGAACTGCCTCGGCAGGCTGGGGCTCGCAGAGCTGCTGACTCCAGCTCTGATGAGGAGCAGACCATCACAACGCGAGTGTTTCGGCGAAGGGTGATTCTGAAGGTACCAGCTGCTGTTGGTGCTGTCGGTGTGTGTGTGTGTGTGTGTGCTGCGTTTGTGTGTGTGCGGGCTGGGCTAGGCCGGAGCGTGTGTACAGTATGTGTGCGTGTTGGTATGTGCGTGTGTGTGTGTGCGGGTTGGGCTAGGCCGGAGCGTGTGTGTGTGTGTGTTGATATATGTGTGTGTGTGTGTGTGTGCGTGTGTGTGTGCAGGCTGGGCTAGGCCAGAGCGTGTGTGTGTGTGTGTGGACTAGGCTAGGCCGGAGTGTGTGTGTGTGTGTGTGTGTGTGTGTATGCACACGCTGAGCTGAGCTACGCCAGGCTAGGCCGGAGTGTGTGTGTGTGTGTGTGTATGCACACGCTGAGCTGAGCTACGCCAGGCTAGGCCGGAGTGTGTTTGTGTGTGTGTGTGTGTTTGCGCACGCTGAGCTGAGCTAGGCCAGGCTGGGCAGTGTTTTTGTGTGTGTGTGTGTGTGTGTGTGTGTGTGTGGCCACAGGCATGGAGTGAGGAGCTATTTGTTGTTCATTTCGCGTAACCAGGTAACCAGGAGTCTCATTCGCTCATTTGCTTTGTTGGCTCATTCACTTGTTTGTTCGCTCCCTCTCTCTTTCTCTCTCTCTCTCTGTTTCTCTTTCCATCTATCTCTCTCTTTCTCTCTCTCTCTTTCTGTCTCTGTCTCTCACCCCTCCATTCACTTCATCTGCATTTGTATGAAATATCAAGCGACCTTAGATTGAGGAGGAGACAGATTGTTTCTCTGAAAGAAATATTTCAATCTGTCAAAAAAGGCTGATTTGACAGTCTGAGGATGGCAAACAAACTGTGATTATTGTAGTACACAGTGTTCATTGGTTTGAAGAAGAAAAAAAATATTTTTTAAACTATGAACGTATCCTGTATTAATAAAGTTTGCACTTTCATTGTTTTGGATTTTATTTTGTATTGACGCTCAGGAGGATTCAACACCCAGTTGAGACCATACTAAGGTGTTATTCTGGTTATTGTAACTATGAAAGTAGTCATTTCATGAGTGTGTTAATTTGTTCAAACCAGGTGTTGTTGCCATCACTCACTCTAACCGTCTCAATGGAATTGGGGACTTGTAAACTGTAGATTGATTGATTGATTGATTGATTTGGGGGCCGGGGGGGGGGGGGGGGGGGCAGTGGTTATCTGCTGCTGAGGTACATCCATCCCACATCACACTTGCTTCTGTGTTCTGTGCCTTACGCCTTACCTGTCCTATCATGCCATTTTACTCTGTGTGTGTGCTCATTGCTTGCCATTGACAATTTCACCACCTTCATCAGTCCGGAAGACTTCCTTAGTAATCAGATGGTTATGTAAAATGACTCCCCAATTCGGTTTATGCACGAAGGGCTCTTAAGCCAGCTCATTTGTTTCTGGTGGAGCCAGGTGTGTTGTAGCCGCGGCTATTGTAAATGTAATAAGTGCCAAACAAGATATTCAATGTCGGAGTAGAATATAACAGAAGATGCAGTTGCAATACAGCTAACGCTCCACCGGAAACAAATAACCTGGCTAAAGAGCATTCCGTGTACAGTATATGGGGCACAGGAGTAACACAACATCAAGACGAATCCTGTTTGCGCCTCTGCAAATCAGAACAGGTGGTGATCTTAAATGGTTGCCTTGAAGTGATACAAGCTGTGTGGCCTTGATTGATTGATTGATTGATTGTGCGCACGTAGGGTTGAGTGGTGCCTGATGTGTTTCCCTGTCTGATCATGCCTCTGCTTCCCCCATACACACACGGTGTAGGGCGAGCAGGCCAAAAACATTCCTGGGGAATCGGTGACGGAGGAGCAGTTCACGGACGAGGACGGAAACATTGTCACTAGAAAAGTAATGCCACTGCTGCCCGTGTGCCCCACTGCTGCCCCCTTTGTCCCACTACTGCCCCCTTTGTCCCACTTCTGCCTCTCAAAACACTCAGTCAATATGAAGAGTACAGCAATTCTGACAGCAATATATATATTATTATATAATATATTATTGTTGTTATTATGATTAGATTATTATTATTTTATATTTATTATTTATTTATTTATTCATTATTATTATTATTATTATTATTATTATTATTATTATTATTATTATTATTTATTCATAAAAAGAATATGACCGAAACTGACTGATTTTAAATGACATGAAGTCATGGAAGAACTATGTAATTGAAGGCTTATTACCTTTACTAACAATAAGACAAATGAAAAACAAAAACTAGTCTGAGGGACAAAAAACGTCTAGGGTCCAATCATCACCCCTGCCCTCATCGCCATCTACAGGTCATCCGCAAGGTCGTCCGGCGCTCTGCTCCCACTGAAGAGAGGAGCAAGAGCAGACGCAAGCGGGGCAAAGGTCGTCAGGGCCCCAAGGCCGAGCACCAGGAGGAGGAGCAGGCCAAGGCGCCCGCGCCCGCGCCCGCGCCCGCACCCCAGAGAGAACGCACTGAGGTCGGACTCGCTCCGCACCACGAGCCCCTAGCGTGGAGTGCTGTGTGTTTTGGATTGGGTTGGGTTGGGTTGGGTTGGGCTCGCCGTTCATAGTCTCAGATAGGGTGACCGTACGTCCGGATTTCGGGAGGACAGTCCGGTTTACAGGCCGTTTGTCCAGACCTCTCTCGTGCGTCCTCATTCGTCCTTTTTTTACCCGAAATGAGGACAAAAGGGCAAAAATGAGGACGCACGAAAGAGGTCCGGACAAAGGGCTCGAAAACCGGACTGTCCTCCTGAAATCCGGACGTACAGTATGGTCACCCTAGTCTCAGATCCCCTTTGGTGTGTGACTGCGCTGTGGCTGAGGTGCGTCTGGAGGGTTGCTGCTCCAGTAAAGAGAGTTGAGAATGCACATGCTTATTTTTTGGGGAACGTTTAATTGGAGGCTGATTTCTTTGTCTGTGAGATTGGATGTCTCTGTTGCATTAGATGTGTGTTCCTTCCTCTCCTTGTCTCCTAGAGGCTCGTGTGTGTGTGTGTGTGTGTGTGTGTGACATATACCAGAGATATTTGCCAATGCTTGATTTGCTGAGTGGCGTGTGTGTTCTTGCCTGATCTCTCTAGGATAGCGAGTCTATCCTAGGTTGTTGGAATGGTTTGGCGTGTTGTGTGTCTGTGTGTATGTGTGTGTGTGTGTGTGAGAGAGAGAGAGAGGAACATTTGCCGATGCTTGATTTCCTGAGTGGTGTGTGTTCTTACCTGACCTCTCTAGGATAGCGAGTCTACGCTAGGTCGTTGGAATGGTTTGGCGTGTTTTGCTGTGATTTGATTGAAGTGGCACTCTCATACAGTATCTCTCCAAATGGAGAGGCTGAGTGAGTTTCCTCCTCTTTTCAGCATGCCTAACGGACATCAAGAGCCTCCGAGATGCAGTCCCTTCGGCTCCCTCTCCAGTGCACATGTGCCAGTGTACTCTGTCTCTAACGCCATTCTGTTTCATGTGTTGCAGTCGGGAGAAGGAGCCAAGGGCAAGAAGAAGAAGGGAGAGCGACAGCAAGGGAAAAAGGGTCAATCATAACCGTCACAAGCGCCACCATGGTACGTTGGATGTTTTCTCCTCGTCCTCGTCCCACACCCCCTGGAGAGTTGTCGTCCCCCCCCCCCCCACCCCCAGCCCACGAAAAAAAAAAAACTAACCCCAAAACATCGAAAGCATGGCTGGAATCCTTTTGTGACTCGAGCCACCAGCCATTTTAGCCAAGCCTATATCTATGTGTTCAACAGAGCACAAAAGAAAGCTGCACTTTTGCAGTTTTTGTTTTTCTCTTTGGCACAAAAGAGATCCACCGGCACAGATAATGTGCAGACACAGCTGGGCAGTGTCATGAGTATTGTTCCCTTAGCATCAGTACCGTGGCCCAGTGTGTGAGTGTGTGTGTGTGTGTGTGTGTGTGTGTGTGTGTGTGTGCGTGCGTGCGTGGGGGGCCCAGTGACTATCTACACACTATTTTCTGTACCTGACACTTTTTTTGTTTGTGTGTCTGTCTGATTAAAATCTCTCTCTTTTTTTTTTTAAAGAAATGTAAAGCCGTTTTTAGTAGCATTATGTTAAGGAAATAGACAGGGAAAAAAGGTCAAGCTGAGGAATTCCCATTTATGGAAGTTCTTGTTTCTTTCTAAAAGTATTTTTTCTCAGCTTTCTTCAGATAATTGTTTGTGTATACTGTATATCGTACAGGCCACAGATTTAGAGCATTGTGTGTTAGCAGACTATGGCAAAAGTGTAACTTCTCCTGTGTATCATAGTTGGTAATTGTCCAACTATGCATTTGATGTATTTTACATATTTGTTGATTTTTCTTCCACTGATGCATTGAATGTTGCATTTGTTTCATGTTTCAGATTTTGAAATCGTCTCATAATTCTTTTCCTGGAAGGGGAATCACTGGAAATCAGCTGACGGGGGGGCAACACGAGTCTACAGCTTCTCACATCCAAACGCATGGATTTCAGCAAGAAAAGATGTCTTCTGAGTTCTTACCTTTTTTTGCCGCATGAGCATGACATAAAAAAAAATAAAAAAAAAGACTCATCTGTTTCTGTCAACTATACAGAGCATCCAACACAGGTAAGGTAGCTGAAGGCTGAGGCCCACCCAGTTACTACAGCCTCACAGACTGGTACGATGCATCGGAAACCTCCACAGGGCAACACCCACCCACCCCCACACACCCCCCAAAGCAATTTTCCGTGACCAAAGATGGCACAACTTTAAGCAGTATACTGAGAAGACAGGGACAGACAGTGGGAGGAGCACTGAATCACCTTCAACACTCGCCTTACGTTGATCCTCTTGGACCCATGGGATGTATAATGCTGTTGGATTTGTTTTTTTTGTTTTGTTTTGTTTTGTTTTTCTTTTCTTTTGGGATTTTCTTGTATATAAATTACACTGTATAAATTCTTTTGAAGAAAAAAAAAGAAGAAAAAAGTAGCTTACAAATTGTTGATGCACTGTCTGAGACCTTTTCAGATATGATGACATGAAATGAATTGCCAACATTGATTCCAACGATTAAGGAAAGGCTTGGGTCTGACTTGTAATATTGTTAGCAAATTGAAAAAAAAAAGTTTGTAAATGACACACAAAAAAAAGAGCTAACCTGATTTTAACAGCGAGCGTTTCTTTCAATAACACTGCACTTACTCTCCTACACAACACACCTAAACATGGGAACATCCGTAGAGTGCTTCTCACAATACTTTCTCAGAGTACTAATATTTTGATGCATGTAATTCACAACTACTCAAATTATGTTTTTTTTTTTTTTTTTTTTCTAAATTGCAAACACTGCATTGTGACGTACGTGGAAGGAGGCAAGGGGTGCTGTCTGTGTGTCCACATTTCTGCCATATCTGTCACTAACTGTTTTGTATGCGAGGGAGGGAAAGATTCCACAGAGCATTGCGGAAAATTTTAAGAATTTGATTGAATGGATGCGAATGGGAATACCTCAATTCATGCCTCTTGATGGCACAGAAACACACAGCGTAGACTAATGTGAGGAGCAAGGGATTCTGGGGGAAATGAATGGGCCTAAATAACAACCCGAATGTATCATGTAGACCGGCACGCTGTAAACGTTTTAACTGTTATCATCTGTATTGGCTAAAGGATGTTGAAATCTCCCACAGCCAATCATCTGTGATCATTCAAGCAGTGTATTACTAGATTCTTTTTTTTTTTTTTTTTTTTTTTTTTAAAGAAAGCTGCTGTGGTTCAAAAGGGGCATTTTTATTTGGGTTTTTTGTGAAATTTTAATTTCTGATGATATCGGTTCGTATGACAGGCACCAACGGCATTCATTGATACTAGATCTGGTAACATACTGTATGGCAAGAAGAAAACATACACTGGATGATCTGATTAATTATTTAAGCATAAAATAAATTGTGTTTAAACCCAAATGTTGTCATGTTTTGTTTCACACTTTTAAGTAACAGACAGTGTTTGAAGTTGGATAACATATTGCATTTGAAATCAATTGGTCTTGAACTCACTGAGTAGTGTAGCTGGTGGTCTCAGAAGGGCTACAGTATACTGTATTTCTAAAGCTGTCCTTTATTCAGATAAATCTGAAGTAGAAAATTACTTATTTCATTGTCTTGAACAGTAGGCCTAGTTGTGCTTCTCCTAATGATTATATTAGATGTGTGCACACTTTCATGACGCAAGGTGTCGCTGTGTAACAATTTTGTAGTTTCAAAGGTAACCAAAGGCGGGCGCAGCATTGAATGCGGCTCACTTCTCAACCACTCTCTAAACATGAATCATTGCGCTGCCTCAACCGCGCTGTGAACATGGCGGACAGTGCTAGCGAAAGTGACACTGATGGAGCGGGCAGCACTGCTGCCACCCCGCAATGTCCCTCGTCCTCATCTTCCAACAAACCTGGCGTTGTGATATCTCCATTTCGTCTGGAAGAATTAACAAATCGGCTTGCTTCGCTGCAGCAAGAAAACAAAGTCCTCAAAATAGAGCTGGAAACGTTCAAACTCAAATGCAAAGCCCTCCAGGAGGAGAACCAAGACCTGCGGAAGGCTAGCGTCACTATTGTAAGTAACGTTAGCTAACTCCAAGCTAGTTGTATTGGGCTGTTAGCTAATAGCTGAATTGGAAACAGTGAATAGCGACGTTAGGAACCTGTCTTTGTGGGACAAGGCTCGTGTGCTGCCATTATACACATAAAACAAAGTATATACACATTGTGTCAATGCCCTCCCATATGATCTCTCCCACTGAAGTGCCTTGTTGTGATAGCTAACGTTAATGTTACTTGCTAATTGATGTCATTTGTCATATGTTGGGTGAGCTGCCCTAAGTTATGCTCTCTAAAACAGCCAGTCTGTAACATTAAGCCTATTCATGAGAGTGTCTTGGCTGTGACTGTGATATAAAGCCAACTTACCCATAAACGAATTGGCTGTATGATGACTGTCTGACTTCTACGACCAGGATGGAATGGGAAGCCTGACATGAAAACTGTCACCAGTTGGTGCTAGCTAACGTTGGCTGTGATTCGAAGTTGTCCTGGTAGTCCTTTGGCTCGTTAACTCTAATGCTTGATACTTTTATGCAACTTACTGTGTTTGTTGATGTCTCGTGCGAGTAATGCCCATATGTATAACTCAGTCATCGCTAACATTATTAGTTGCGCATGCTACCTCTCCAGGTGTTATTAGCTAGCTAGCAAATCGTGAGCTATCAATGAATGACACTTCTGACTTGAAAGGCCATCAGGTTTGCTGTGGTTCTGCATGATGTCACCTTAACTGTTGTAAATTACATGGATTAAATGTAGTTTCATTGTTAAAGGGCATAGCCGTTAACGTGTTTCGATAAGTGTGTTTGGTATTGGCATTTTGTAGCTATCGTGCATGCCTCAAGAAAGACAGCTTGTTCCTCCTGGCCAGGTTTGTCATCGCATTCACGGGACAATGGACAACGTGTTCAGTCAAACTGCTAGCTTGCTAACGAAATTTAGGGGGTTCTAGCAACATGCCGCAGTGTCCTCCTCGGGAATGGATCACATTTGTTTCATTATTTAGGCATCAGCAAAAGGTCCTCTGAGGAACCAGTTATGCAACATCGTCTTTTTGTTGTGGAAATGGTAGACACATGGCTCATGGTCAAACTTGGTGGTGCAAACATTGTTATGGCAATTTGTAATGCACACAGGCAAATACAATATACCTTCTATCTAGACTGGCCAGGGTTGTTTACACGGCCCCCTCCATTACAATCACTGCACTTGGCAGGTTTGGCATATTAGACCTATAAGTGCAGAATCTTTTTTCTTTTTTTTCCTCCCCCAAAAATCTGCTTTTTTTTTTCTCAAAGTCAATGTTGTCGCACTTCCTTGATGTTGCACAATGCCCTGTGATTGACGCACACAGCCTCCTGCCCAGTCTGGTGACTGTTATTCATCCTTGCATGGATTTCATTTTGGTATCCCGCCCCTTTTGTAAGCAGTGGTTTTACTTCGTCACTGCAGAAAACATCCAAATGAAGCTTCCCCTATGCATTGCAGTTGGGACTGAATAGCACTTCTTACAAACATGAAGGAATCAAAAGTGTGAACCCGAAAGGCTGTATTACGACCTTTTTTGTTATCTTAAACATCTAACACCTAGACTCTGGCAAGTTCCTGTGTGCTTCCTCAGAATCTTCTATCAGCACTTCTCTCCTGTACTCAGAAGAAACTGTCCCCTTGGCCTAGATTCTTCTTAAACAGATAAGCAAGCCACAAACCTGACAGTGCTGAGCCCACTGGAGGTGTGTTTTTTGGGTTGTTTGTCAAGAGCGGAGCCTGTTTGAGTCGTTTTTGAGTCGTGCCAGTTGGATGCCCAGTTTGCCCACCATCGAGTGGGCGCACTGGGCACGAGTCGGACTCCAGCTGGGCTCCGCTGGCATCGGTGGTTCTGTTTGACTTGGCCAGTTGCTGCCCAGCTGGGGCCGACCACGAAGCGAGTGCCCTCGGTGAACTCCTGCCACATGCCCCCGGCGCCAAAGATCATTAAAGGGGACATATTATGCAAAACTCACTTTTTGCGGGCCTTTGTGTTCATATTTAGGCCTCTACTGTTCTTATAAACACTCCAAGCGTGAAAAAAGCCCCATCCATCCGTTTTCTGTAGATCAGTAGAAAGACTTTGGTGTCAAGAATAGTATGCTGCTGTGAGCCATTTGGATTGCTCCCTTATTCTGATGTAATACTAAGGGAATTTGCATAGACCAACCCTAGCACCAGGGTCTAACATATGTGGTTGGATGCCGGCTCTGTTTGTAGTCATTTTCACCTGAGAAACGAGCAGCGTAATCAATACACGCAGCCGGAGACGTGGCCAGCCCAGAAACGGGACCAGAGACCAATTCTAACCTCGTTTAAAAAGAGGTATAATATGTCCCCTTTAAGGGCGGAGCAAGATACTTCATGAGAAGCCACTTCCTGGAACCCGAATCGCAAGAGGGAGGGGGGCAAAATCCCCCTTTATGCAGAGCTGTTCCATTGAAGTCTATGGACATGACACGCATGACACACCCCCTTTATGCAGAGGAAGTGATCCCCGTTTTGCGCCCATAGACATGAACTGCGACGACGTATCTTGCTCCGCCTTAAGGATCTTTGCTGGCGCATTTGACCAGCTCGAGCCCGTTGGGGAGGAGTCTGCCCCATGAATATTTGACCTCTGAAGTTCGGCTACAAAAAAGCCACCATCTTTGCCCAAATAAGGAGATCCGGTATCTTGAGATTTTTTCTATGGGAAAATAACATGGGGATTTTCAATTATCGTACCTGTTAAATTCTCGCGGGGATGATGACATTGGAAATGCAGACGTTTTTCACTACACAGTTTTGTCCACTGCCGTCTAGTGGATACTGTGATCTTCGGTAGGTGAAGACGGCACACTTTGATCTTTGCTACCCCAGAGCTAACTTACCATGCAACTTGCCACAGGCAGTTAGCTTCAATTAACTCCCGGATCTCCTTATATGGGCAAATATGGCAGCTTTGGATCCTTTTTGTAGGCGAACTTCAGAGGTCTATATTTGACCAACCCCCCTCGGATGGATGGCCTCCATCTTGACCTGCTCTCAGGTCAGGTGTAGAAGCACGAGCGGTAGATAAAACAGAGTGGCGAAGCTCTCATAGACCTCCATAGAAAAAAATGGCAGCGCTTTTTCCAGGCTTATTCCGCGTTATGGGAGTTTTGGAAACTATTAACAGCCAATCTCTTGGTCAGTAGTCAATGAGTTAATTGATTACACCCTCCAGCATCCAGAAGTACATCCCACCCTCCTGCAATTCAGCCATTCAGCGTAGGTTTGTTGGAACTTTTGATCGTGTGACGGCGACATCAAAGCGTGTCGCAACTCTCTCTTTCTATGGCTCTGGTAGAAGCAGGACCGAGCCTAGAGCAGCTCCCGAGAGCAGATACCCCAGGTCTGAAGCCAAGAGTGTATCCTATCCTGCCTCCAGGATCCCAGCGCTGATAAACTTGGTCCTGGTGGATTAGGTGTTCCAGGTTTGCTGAAGGTGTGTGTGTGCGCGCAGCCCCCGGTTTTGGAGAAAGGGCTGTCGTCGTTGGGAACGGTGCCTACTCACCCCGGCTGAGGCTGCCACGGAGGGATGAAGGATTGATTCCCTGTCAATCAGTGTCAGATGTGCGGGGAGCCAGTCCTGATGCCCGTCTGGCAAAGCGCTTCTTGTGTCAATTGTAGACAATAGATGCTGTGTGTGTGTGTGTGTGTGTGTGTGTGTGTGTGTGTGTGTTGTGTAGTGTGTGTGCCACTCAGTGTGTGTGTGTGTGTGTGTGTGTGTGTGTGTGTGTGTGTGTGTGTGTGTTGTGTAGTGTGTGTGCCACTCAGTGTGTATGTGTGTGTGTGTGTAGTGTGTGTGCGTGTTTATGAGGGAGAGTGACCGTCTGTCTGAGTATTAATGTCTACTTTTATGTGTTGTGTGTCCTGTAGATATGCCCGTATTAGTGAGTGTACAACTGTGAGTGTGTTTGTTTGTCTGTCTGTGTTTCAGTGTGTGTTTTGTGTCACTGCTCATCACTGTTGGCTTCTGTGTGCACCCCCCCTCCCCCCCCTCCCCCCCCCCATACCAAATCTGCAGCAAGCGCGTGCTGAACAGGAGGAGGAGTTCATCAGCAACACACTCTTCAAGAAGATCCAGGCCCTCCAGAAGGAGAAGGAGACGCTCGCGGTCAACTATGAGAAGGAGGAGGAGTTCCTCACCAACGAGCTGTCCAGGAAACTCATGCAAGTGAGTCAGACCTCCACCACCACCACCACCTCCACCTCCACCACCATCATGCCATTCCCAATGCATCAGACCACGCAGCAGCAGCAAGCTGTGGCTAGCAGCCCTACCAACCACGTTTATATTGTTCATTTTAGTTTGTTTATTTTTTTCCCGTTCGTTAAAGGTAGCTCTCTTGCTCGTCACCATTGTCTGCACTGTGGTCTATTTCAATAGTTTGGGAGCTTTTTATTTATAAAAAAAAAAAAAAAGAATGGAACAGGAATTGAATTTTAACCACGCAGGCCAGCACTAGTTTTAAGAGAACTAGATGGTGAATCATTCGCTACTTAATTATAGCATTGTAGCTTTCTTTTTTCTCCTGGAATTGAACACCCTGTCATGCGTTGATGCACACTGCCCACGCCCTATAGTTGTGACCATCCACTGTGACACACACACACACACACACAGACCCAGACAGAGAGAGAGAGACATAGACACACACACAGACACAGACACAGAGAGAGAGAGACACACACACACACACACACTCCCTAGAATTGTGACCATCCACTGTGACCCAAGTGTTGGCAAGGATTTTTACTTCCCTCTAGCTGTTTTTGAAACGTGGGCCTGTGCTTGGCCTTGAGGTCTGCTAAATATTGTTCAATGTTGACTGACTCAGATACCAGTCACCCCCTCCTCCCTCCCCCACGCCCCTTTGCATCCACTGAAGGACTTCTTGTTTTTCTTGCGAAAACTAACATATCTGGTTAGCCCTTGATCGGAGAATTGGAGCACAGTTCCAATGCTTAGGGAGAACATTAAGGGACATAGTGGCTCAAATAAATGTGAGAAATGTTGAACAGGAGATTGTTGATAGCAGGATGCTTTTGGATCCCATTGTTGCGGGGGGGGGGGGGGGGGGGAAAGAAACCTGTCCTGGATTGAAGTCTGTGTGTGTGTGTGCATGACTGTAGGTCATGTTTTTCCTCTTTGCTTAAGAATGCAGCTCTCAGCAGTGTAATGCTGCCAGCCCACATATTCCTGCTGTTTATACATGCACATGCACAGTGCGTGCGTGTGTGTGTGTGTGTGTGTGCGCGCGTGCGCGTGTGTGTGACTTGTCATTCTGACAGTGTGTGTGTGTGTGTGTGTGTGTGTTTTGTGTTGTGTCTAAAATCCTGTTTGTGTGTCTATGTTTATCTTGGTCTGTGGGCCATGTGCACACGTGTGTGTGCGCGTCTGCCTGTGGTGCATATGTGTATGTGTTTTTGTGTGCATAATACGGTGTGCACGCACCGAGTTGATTTATTTGTGTGTGTGTGTGTGTGTGTGTCTGCATGTCAAGGCCACTCTGATATTTCATGTGGAGAGAGTTGTGCACAAACAGCAGCACTGCAAGTTTCCCTCTGATAGCACACACACACACACACACACACACACACACACGCACACACACTCCCAACGCCCCATCAACCCACCACCTGTTAGAAGCGCTTTAGATTAGACTGCATAGACCTCTGAAGTTTGCCTACAAAAAATCTACCATCTTTGCCCAAATAAGGAGATCCGGTATCTTGATATTTTTTCTATATATAAAATGGAGCTTTTGAATCTAAGTTCGCACCTGTTAAACTCTCGTGGGGACAAAGAAATTGGAAATGCAGACCAAAATACCTTGGACAACATCATTTGTGGCCATCTGTAATGTAGCCGGGAAACTGAAGTATTCTAAAACAAAACAAAACAAAACCAAAAAAATAACATAAAGGGCTTTGTAGCCACTTTAGGCTAAGGGCACAGAGTGGCTTTGATTCCCAGGCCAGCATTTTTTGTCCACTGTGCATGGATACTTGATCAGATGCTTACTGTACCCCTGTGCTGCTCCTGCAGAACTCCACTGCTTGGTTGGCTCCTCCTTTGCCCCTGCACACTGCACCTCTTCAGCATACCTCCTACCTTCCTTGTGCTTGTGTTTTTGTCTGTCTAACTGTCCTTGACATGTACAGTAACTGACATTCTATACGCACCACCACCTCGCTTTGTCCTGCGAGTGTCCTTGTATCGGTATCGGCTCTTTTGATAGCTGTGCTGTGCTGTGCTCCTACAGTAATCGGCCTTATTCAGCTGGTACTTGTAATGCTGTTGTCAGGAAGAGCATGCAGGAGCCTACAGCAGCTACACCTGGCTTTTAACAATGACTGAAAAGTTACAAAAACATAGACCTACACAAATGCCTGAAATAAAATGTTTAGTAGAGTAGAGTTCATGTTTGGCTCAAAACATTGCAAATGCAGCCATCTCCAAACACTATCCATCTATCTATCTATCTATCTATATCTATCTATCTATCTGTCTAACTATCTCTCTCTCTACCTATCTATCTCTATCTAGCTATCTCTCTATCTCCCTGTGTATCATTTGCTCAGTGGAATCTAGCAGATGTGTTTGCCCAAAGTGACATGCAACTGCCTCAATAACATTACATTAGATAGATAGATAGAGTCTTTATTGTCCTATAAGGATATTCTTCTTCACATCAGAATGAAAATTAGCAGCTTATCAGGAAAAAAAATCGAATAGCCTAAAATGATTATTATTAATAGACTAAATATAATGTAAATAATAGCCATACACATGCACAAACCTTAACTTTGTAAGGAAAAAAGGATAAGTTAAGTATTTTGTTTGTTTGTTTGTTTGTTTAGTTAGTTATTCACAGGATATACTTTGAATATATATATTTTGTTTATCGTCAATAAGAAAGATATTTCAGTCACTCAGACCTGTCCCCAGATGCCAAGTCAGCAACTGCTGCTGTGTGCTGTGTCTCTGTGCCATTCAGAGCGCTGAGTAAGGATGCAACTAATGAATTAGTCGATCGATCATTTTATCCTTATTTCTTTGGCTGATGCTTTTATCCGAAGCTACTTACAGATGTCAATTAATCACATGGCCAGACTGCCTGGAGCAACTCGGGGTTAAGTGCCTCCCTCACGGGCACAATGTTGGCAGCTGGAGATCAAGACTCAAGACTTTTTCAGGGTCTTACTTGCCGGCATGCAATCCCAGCTCCCTATCCACCACACTACTGTACCATTGGCCTCGATTAATCGATTAGTTGTTTTTATCAATGTCAGATAGCTAACAGTTGACGAAACATCGATCCATGTTTTCCCGAAGCCCAAGCGTAGATCCTCAAAGTTCGCTGTGCACACGCCAGAGATATTCCGTTTACGGTCATAAACCATAAAATATTCAACCTGAAGAGTCAATAATCTGAATTTGTTTAATTCACTGTTGCTGCTCTATAGCTCAGACTCCTCCAGCAGGTGTTTACCTAGCCTTTGATCTTCCCTCCACTGAGCATGGTTCTCGAACAGTCCAGTCAGTTGTAGTCCTCGTCAGGCTTGTGTGTGTGTTTGTGTGTGTGTGTTGATGTGGTTGTTCCCCTTTCTAACCTCACCTGATAGGGCATTAGGGATAGGGAATTGCATCCAGTAAAAAATTCCATGGATGGGTGGATGTTTGCTTAGCACATCCTGGTGTGTTCAAAGCATTTGCATTCTTGAAAGCCGCACTGCACGGAACGTTAATGTTTACCTTTAGTCCATTACTTTAGTATACTTTACAGTCGCTGGGGAAATTGACGTAATGCATCACACTTAGCCAACAGTGGCGGCTTAGAACTGTGTTCATTTCCATGCAGCGGTGTTCATTGAGTTTGGTTTCCAGATGATTTCCAGTCCCAAGTAAGGTGTGTCTTGAGTACGAAAATTTCAAAATGGAAGGTTAAAAACAGGGAGATTTTGGTTGGATTTTTGCCGAGAGTTGCGCTTTAAGTTAGACCCCTGGGTGTACGGTCATGATCCTGGCCGATTGCTGCGCTGAAGGACAGGCTCAGACGAGGCTTAGAGGCCATCAGAGATGCCCACTCACATCCCAGTGACTCACACCACCAGCCAGTGTGTGGTGGCGGAACGCTCAGTGTTGATTCCGGCACCGGAACGCCTGGAACATTCTTACGGGATGGCTCGGCTCCTGGCTCAGTGTTGTTGCTGGTTAATCAGATGTAAATGAATCCTTTGTTAATGTGACGAACAGGCCAGAGAGCTGCTCTGTACCTACAGTATGCCTCATCTAGCTAGTGCTGCTGAATAACAACAGACACAAGCATGCTTAATCAGTCATCCTAGACAAATGACATAAAACCCAAATAGGAAATGAACGACCACAATCATTTGCCTATTGATGATTTAAAGTAGTCCAGAAAACAAAAGTAGGTTCAAAGTAGTTTCCACGGATACATTTTTGTGTGGATTTTTTTGTGTGTGTCTGAATGTGTCTGTGTGTGTCCAGCTCCAAGTCAGAGTGTTTGTTTGTTATTGTTTGTGTGTGCGTGTGTGTGTGTGTCCATTTAAGCAAAGCTATGGATTATGGGTGAAATGTTGCTGATGTATGCACGAGTGTGGCCATACTTGCTATTCATGGTGTTTTGTGTGTGTGTGTGTGTGTGTGTGTGTCTGTGTCTGTGTCTGTGTCTGTGTCTGTGTCTGTGTCTGTGTCTGTGTCTGTGTCTGTGTCTGTGTCTGTGTGTGTGTGTGTGTGTGTGTGTGTGTGTGTGTGTGTGTGTGTGAATCCTAATGTGGTCTGTCTGCCTGTAGCTCCAGCATGAGAAGGCGGAGCTGGAGCAGCACCTGGAGCAGGAGCAGGAGTTCCAGGTGAACAAGCTCATGAAGAAGATCAAGAAGCTGGAGAACGACACCATCACCAAGCAGCTCACACTGGAACAGGTACTGACACCAACAACTCACACTGGCACAGGTACTGACACCATCACCAAACAGCTCACACTGGAATAGGTACTGACACCAACAACACACTAGAACAGATACTGACACCATCACCAAACAACTCACACTGGAACAGTTGCTGACACCAACAGCTCACAGTAGGACAGATACTGACACCAACAACACACTAGAACAGGTACTGACACCAACAACACACTAGAACAGGTACTGACACCAACAACACACTAGAACAGGTACTGACACCAACAACACACTAGAACAGGTACTGACACCAACAACACACTAGAACAGGTACTGACACCAACAACTCACTAGAACAGGTACTGACACCATCACCAAACAGCTCACACTGGAACAGGTACTGACACCAACAACTCACACTGGCACAGGTACTGACAACAACAACTTACTAGAACAGGTACTGACACCAACAACTCACATTGGAACAGGTACTGACAACAACAACTCACTAGAACAGGTACTGACACCAACAACTCACTAGAACAGGTACTGACACCATCACCAAACAGCTCACAGTAGAACAGGTACTGACATCATCACCAAACAGCTCACAGTAGAACAGGTACTGACCACATAACCATCACCATCACTAGTGGCAAAATTGAACTAACGACAAAACACAAGTCGAGAAGAGCATTTTGCTGGAGTCCGATTCATTTAACTTTTAACCGGACACCTTCGGATTGCTTCAGATTGAAAGCAATAAGCCCCGAGAGGAAGTATGTAACACTGATATTAGAGAAGCTAAGGGGCTTTGTTAGGCGCAACGCGCTACTGGAGTGCTTCAATAGCGCGTCTGGCTGCTGAGTTGACAGGATGTTTGTGTTTTATGTGTGTGTGTGTGTGTGTGTGTGCGTGTAGTTACGACGAGAGAAGATCGACCTGGAGAACACGTTGGAGCAAGAACAAGAAGCCCTGGTCAACCGCTTATGGAAGAGGATGGATAGGCTGGAGGCAGAGAAGAGGTGTGTGGTGCTGAAAGGGCTACTCTGGGTTCTCTACTGTACAATGCCAATGTTTCTAATCGAGCGTTGTTGCAAGCCTTACACATTCATTTACATTTATTCATTTAAAAAAATAGACACTTTTATCCAAAGCGACTAACAAAAGACACTTTTATCCAAAGCGACTAACAAAATGGAGGTTAAAAGTTAAGTGTTCAAGCTACCTACATTGCAAAAGAGAGGTTCGGTAACAATACTGTAAATACGGCAACTGAGTCTTTCATTAATGTTGTCTTTTTGGTGTTGTGACAACACTTAGACCCAAATCTATTTTTATGCACATCCTGTGCTAAGCCGTTTAGCTACACGCAACATTTCACCGCCATTTTTATTTCAAATTAACTTGAGCATGTGTCAAATAAAGTTTGATCTGATCTTCCACACATGTCCTGTCCTACTCACGTCAGCTTTACATTGCCGTTTACATTCCAAAAGTGCATGTCATGCTTTGTATAAAGGGTGCAAAAGATGCCAAAAGCCAAAGGTCCGCATACACACCTGTCTTACAAAGATACAAACAGTACAAGTCTTTAAAAAAAAGCAACACTTAATATCACAAAGTAATATAAACATTAAGAGACACGTTTTGGATATTTAGTGTGCAGTGGTCAGTGTCCAACATTCAGTGTCTCGTAGCCTGGTTCTTCTTGCCGGTCCGCTTGAACATCCCCTTCCTTTGCTGTGTGTCAGTGAGACCTTAGCTTGTGGGATAAGTCCCACATCCCATTGCACTGGAACGCAGCGTTAGCTTGTGGGATAAGTCCCACATCCCATTGCACTGGAACGCAGCGTTAGCTTGTGGGATAAGTCCCACATCCCATTCGGTTATTAAGTGATGATGTAATAATGGGATAATAAATATCTTTCCGGGTCCAACGGCTTTCAAACTCACATGTTATTCTCCATAGACAGTAAAATAAACTATTATTTTCAGCTATTCTGACTAGCCTTTAAGAAATGTTTTATCTTATACGGACTTGTTGCCTCAACCTAATCAAATCTATATTTTTCGCGGAAGCCTGGACGTTACCCATTAATATATCGTCTGGCTGCATAGCTATAGTGATTACTTTGTTAAAGTTTAGCGATTTTGTTTTAAAACCGCTAAAACGAAGGTGGTGATGACAACGTTAACAAGTCGCAAAAAACGTCTGGCTGCGCTAATAAACGTCTTTTCACAAAATAGCTGCTGGGTCCGTGACGTCGGACTTAACAACCGAATTGCACTGGAACGCAGCATTAGCTTGTGGACGTGTGTCCTGTGTGGTACTGTACCTTTCAGTAGTGTCCTTGTGGGCTTGGCACACTTCAAGGCTGTATCCCGTTACTGAGGGGGAAACGTGAGGTGAGGGAAGGTAAGGTGACCCAGAACAGTCCGGTCTCAGTGTCCCAGCCTCCTTGGAGTGACCCCGAAATACTAGACCGGACTTCGGCAGGAGGGAGAGGGGGAGTAGTTCACCCCGAAACACTAGACTGGACTTTGAGAGGAGGGAGAGGGAGAAATTCAGAGCATTTAGTTGGATGCAGATTGTTTTGATGAGTGATGGGATTGGTATGGAGGATTCTGGCATACTGTAGTTTTCAAAGTACACAGAAAATGGAATATTTAAGTTTCCAATTAATATAGTGCCTAGATCCCATTACCCCAAGATTTGTGTGTGTGTGTGTGTGTGTGTTCATTATTGGTGTTTTGCTGTGTCATTTCCTGTGCGTTGACGACGTTGATGTCTCCGTCCCAGAATCCTCCAGGAGAAGCTGGACCAGCCGGTGTCTGCTCCGCCGTCGCCGCGGGACATCTCCATGGAGATCGACTCGCCGGAGAACATGATGCGGCACATCCGCTTCCTGAAGATCGAGGTGGAGCGGCTCAAGAAGAACCTGCGCACCACCGAACTGCAACGTGAGTTCCACAGCCTGACCTTTACCCTCTGACCTCTGTCTGTCTGTCTGTCTGTCTCTGTCTGTCTGTCTGTCTGTCTGTCTGTCTGTCTGTCTGTCTGTCTTTATAAGAAGAACCTGCGCACCACCGACCACAGCTTGACCTTTGCCCTCTGACACATCTGTCTGTCGGTCTGTCTGCCTGCCTGTCTGTCTGTCTGTATGTATGTATGTACAGTATGTATGTCTATATGTGTGTGTGTCTGTTAGTCTGTCTATAAATAGGCAGACAGACAGGCTGAGTTTGCTTGCTGTCATGCTTTTTGTGTTTTGTTGTTTTCACGTTTTGTTTTGTTATTGTTTGTCTATATCTACCTCATCACAGTTTATGTTCTTGTGCTAGAGTGTATTTGTGTTTACGTTTACCAGACCCCTTCAGAACATGGTGGAAGACTCTAAGTATTGTCACTGCAAAACATTGACTTTCTGGCCTCTATTACTGTACACAGTCTTTCATTTACATTTACATGAATTCATTTAGCAGACCATTTTAATCAAAAGTGACTAACAAAAGTGAGGTTAGCCCAAATGGGTTAAACATTCAAACTGCATAAGGAGACGTTAAGTAGCAATGAATGTTGCTATAAGAAATACTACTACTGCCTTGCTGAGCCTTTCATACGGGTAGCAATTCCAAAGAATGACCTCTAGGTGGCAGCAACATTTCAAAATCAAATCCAAACCTGGTCACTGAACTGACGATCTACTACAAGGCTTCCTCAACAGTAGAGGCAGTACAGCATGGGCCTGAGAAACACACGGCTTGGCCCTGTGGCGTTTGTGTTCTTCCAACATACTGAAGTGTTAAAAGCTACTGTTGATGTTGAACCTCCCACTGTCGCAAACAGTGCTCTTTCAGCTCTTTTTTTTTTTTTTTTTTTTTTTTTTTTTAAAGCTTTGTTTATGTGTACCTCTTCAGATTGTGTTGGAATGGCAATATTTGACAATTACGGTTCTTTCCAGAAGGACACAAACATTGTCCAGTCAGCCTAGTGAAAGCATGAGGTTTATCAGAAGTTTCGCCTTGCAGGAGCTCGGCCTTATTCCCCTGTCCTTGGCATGCCGAGTGAGACAGTGTTGTCATAGTGCGGTGAAGGGCACGGAGAGGTCACGGCCACGCCATGTGGCCGACGTAACGGAACAGAAATGCAGTAAGTGAGAGGCAGATGTCCTGGTATTCCTGACCTCATCTGCCTGTGACCGACACGTTGCGGAAGCTGCTGTAATAATATGCTTGTCCTGCTGAGTGGTGGGACTGTTGGACTATGAGATGAGATAGACCAGGTGGAGCTATGCGCCACAAGAGTGCGATAGCAAGCAATCATGGTTGTTAGGAGGTCTGGTGTTCGTGTCTGTTTGTTCGATCTAGGAAATCAGCTGATGTGGGTACTCGGATTTCATTTTGTATTTTGAAATTCTGGCTGCTAAACACACCATTTTACACTCCAGTTTTGGGAGGGACAGAGATGCAATTCACATTACATCAGAATGTATTGAATATTGCAATCCTCCCCTCCCCCCAGGCTATTGTTTTGATCTCGTTTTGATTGTGTAGACCTTATAGTGGGAAAAACAGAGTGCTCAAATTCTTGACACTATTGGAAATTTCGGTGCAAACTCTGGTTCATCTTCGTAGGAGCGCTGTGCTTGAGGTCTTGCTGTTTTGCTTGTTTCCTCCCGTTCGTTGGTTGCATCATCAGTCCCACAGTTAGCACACCGAGTTATGACCGTTATGTAGTTTACTCTAATAACCGGTTCAGTGAGATGTGAGGTTGTAGAGGTCTGTGGGTCCTAGTTGTGTTCAGGAAGTGTACAGTGACAGGCCAGTCCACCACCCTGACATAACCCAGTGGCTTACATAAACAACACGACAGTGGCAGAATTACACCGTGTGAGTGTTTGGGCTTACGTCATTTCAGCCCAGATTTCCGATTGATAACTTCAGCTACGTCCGTGAATTTGTCCAACTTCGGATGTAATCGGCGGTGAAGTGTGTATGGAGGTCCACTGATGTATCAGACGTGGAGACCATCCTAGCCTATCTGAGACACCCTCCCTTTGTTTGGTGCTTTCGTGGAGGGAGTTTTGTCTGTCGGCCCCCCCCCCCCCATTATCGTTTTGTGTTTCGCTAATGGAGTGGACTGGGGGGGACATTTGTTTCTTTTTGTGCATTAGGTTATAATGGGGCGTTCAAAATGTTGAGTAAAGTCATGTTTATGTTACATTATGTGTTATGTTACTATTTGTTTTCTATTACATTTATTTTCCAAAGACTACCGCACATCGCACACTTCCGTTTCACTAAGTTTGCGCTCCACAGACTTCAGTGTACTCTTGGTGACCGAGTGGATGTTGGGAGAGTCTGGTTTGAGCGAGGCCCTTTGTGTGTGGCGTGTACACAGAAATGTGATTAGCAAATCACAGATGGAATAGCTGCAAAAGAAAAGCTATCAATCGTGATCAATAGGCAGCCTTCAAGTATGTAGTGGAGTAGATGTGTTTTGCGTATTTCTGTGGGACTGCATTCTCACTTGTTTAACTTGGTAATAATCTGATGGATTATGTTTTGTATTGCACACTGTGTTTGCATATTAGGCTATAGATATTGTTTGCATAATTCCATTGCCTCTGACCAAGGTAGTACGCTCTGGTAATGTGATCTTTCACATGTGATTGCATGTTGATGTATGTCATGTGCTCACGTGTGTGCGTGTGTGTGTGTGTGCGTGTGTGTGCGTGTGTGTGCGTGTGTGTGTGCGTGTGCGTGTGCGTGTGCGTGTGCGTGTGCGTGTGTGTGTGTGTGCGTGTGTGTGTGCGTGTGTGTGGTGT
This sequence comes from Sardina pilchardus, assembly GCF_963854185.1. Lineage (NCBI taxonomy): Eukaryota > Metazoa > Chordata > Actinopteri > Clupeiformes > Clupeidae > Sardina > Sardina pilchardus. The sequence continues at coordinate 5,229,478 of NC_085015.1, read as the reverse complement.
GTGCGTGTGTGTGTGCATTTCAGACACGGAGAAGCGGGCGCAGTACGTCGAGGAGGAGCGGCACATGCGAGAGGAGAACATCCGTCTCCAGCGGAAGCTGCAGCGCGAGGTGGAGCGCAGGGAGGCGCTGTGTAGGCAGCTATCGGAGAGCGAGAGCAGCCTGGAGATGGACGACGAGAGGTACACACACACACACACACACACACACACACCCCTCATGTGTAGGCAGCTATCGGAGAGCGAGAGCAGCCTGGAGATGGACGACGAGAGGTACACACACACACACACACACACACCCCTCATGTGTAGGCAGCTATCGGAGAGCGAGAGCAGTCTGGAGATGGACGACGAGAGGTACACACACACACACACACACACACACACACACACACACACACACACACACACACACCCCTCATGTGCAGGCAGCTATCTGAGAGCGAGAGCAGTCTGGAGATGGACGACGAGAGGTACACACACACACACACACACACACACACACACACACACACACACACACACACTCCCCTCATGAGCACGAGTTACCCATAACTCATATAGGCGCTGTGTAGGCAGCTATCGGAGAGCGAGAGCAGTCTGGAGATGGACGACGAGAGGTACACACACACACACACACACACACACACACACACGTGTTACCCATAATTCATTTAGGTGCTGTGTAGGGAGCTATCAGAGAGCGAGAGCAGTCTGGAGATAGACGACAAGAGGTATACACACACACACACACGCACACACACAGGCTGTGAATGTAATAGCTTTGAGCATATGTTATGATACAGTACAAATGGCACACAGTGAACACACAGTGAGGTAAAGCACACTCTAACCCGGAGCAGTGAGCTGCCTTGATACAGCGGTCCTCGGGGAGCAGTGAGGGGTTTAGGTGCCTTGCTCAAGGGCACTTCACCCGTGGATTTGGACCATTTCCCCCGGCCACATTTGTCCTACTGGTCGGGGATCGAACCGGCAGCCCTTCGGTTACAAACTCCCAGTCGTGCTCTGTCTAAGACATGCACAGGCACTGTGGTGAGGTACTGGCCCTGATGCGAGAGCATTGAAGTACTGTAATAATGACTTGGCCTTGTGAACACAGCTAAGCGCTGTAATCATGAGCTGGCTTGTGTGCGGTTGAACGTGGCCTGGCCACGACTGCTCTTCCCTGGTCACCGCCCAGTAATTGCTGGTGTCATTTCCCCCCTCTCTGGGACATTGTGTTTTCAGCGCCCATCCCTGGGCTGACGACTCCTCCGGGTCGCACATCCAACAGACACACAGTGCTGTCCGTGCCAGCTTGAGAGCAAGTGGCCGTGCCAGTTCTGGAGTTGCTTTTGCCGGCGCGTTTCCCCTCGCTGAAGAGGGCACACATGACCTCGCGACCCGACCGGGCCCGGGCCTGAGACAGGGGTCAGAGGAAGTGTGTGTTTGGAGGAGTCGGATAACTTGCACACACAGAGTTGACTAAGCTATTTGGATTCAGGGCTGTGAAAGGATGGGCTTTTATTCGTTTGTTGAATTAACTGACACTTCTGTAAGGGCGGATTTAATTTTGTTTTTTTTCTTTAAAGTGGGTCCAACAAGTGTTGAGAATACAGTGACGTTTTGGTTTACAAGAAACTTGGCATAGAACTATGACACACACACACACACACACACACACACACTTGATTACCGAGTAGGACAAATAATTGATTTGTTTAGAGACATTGTGTGAATTCCAGACTTTCGATACGGAGCTTGCAGCCAACTCGCATTTCAACAGTGTAGCAGTTGTTCCTGACGCGCATGATAGCAATAGCATGTCATGTTAACTACTGTAGCTAGCCAGCCCTCTTGCAGCATTAGACAAGTATAGGCATGATCTTGGTCCCCTCCACTGATTTTGTTCCCATTCAGTTTTTACATTCACATTTATTCATTTGGCAGACGTGTGTACCGGTATCCAAAGCGACTTACAGCGACAGAATAGCATTTAAGCATTGTTTGTATTGATTTAATCTGGATTTTGTACTTCCCTCAGCCCCTCTACATGCCATGTTTTGAGAAGATGTGTTTATTGTTTATTGTTTATTGTTCATGCCATAATGTATGTTCGTTTCATTTTGTTCATGATTTTGTTTTGATTTTGTGTGTTATTTTTTTAACTCTCTTGGGAATTCTCCTCTGTGTGTGTGTGTGTGTGTGTGTGTGTGTGTGTGTGTGTGTGTGTCTATGTGTGTGTGTGTGTGTGTGTGTTTCCGATGGTCCAGGTACTTTAACGAGATGTCCGCTCAGGGACTACGGCCTCGGACCGTCTCCAGCCCCATCCCCTACACACCCTCACCCAGCTCCAGCCGACCCATATCACCAGGTGTGTGTGTGTGCGTGTGCGTGTGTGTGTGTGAACAAAAGATGAGTTTTTTTTTCATTAGCATCCTGCCATTAATGCTGTCTGTGTGTGTGTAATGTCTGTCTGTCTGTCACTGTGGTCTATGCTCTATGAATAAGTGGTTGAGGTGCATTTTTAATACGGGAGTCCATTGTACTGAGTCATGTATTTCTCATATGATACGTTTCACTATCATTTGCCAAGCCAAAGGTGTGTGTGTATAATCTACACCACAACCACAGCGATGTGGTTTACACAGATATGGTTTCAGTGCTGTTTGCCTAGTGTGTGGGCCAGTAGAAGTTAATGGAGTGTGACTGATCAAGGTTATTGTACCTCTAACAAAACGGACTTGAACTGCATATAGGGAAACAAGTTGGTCCTTTTTTATGGTCTTGAAAGCAGCTCTCTCTCTCTCTCTCTCTCTCTCTCTCTCTTTCTCTCTCTCTCTTCTCTTCTCTCTTCCTCTCTCCTCTCTCTCTCTCTCTCTCTCTCTCTCTCTCTCTCTCTCTCTCTTCTCTCTCTCTCTCTCTCTCTTCTCTCTCTTCCTCTCTCTCTCTCTCTCTCTCGCTCTCTCGTACAGTGTGTGCATTTCCTGTGTACTTCTGCCTTCCTGCACAGATATTGTAACAGCCCTGGTTCTTGAAACCCGTGTGTGTGTGTGTGTGTGTATGTGTGTGTATGTGTGTGCCCCTGGTTCCAGGTAGATTTGAAACAGAACATTGCAGTCTGCTACCACATGTCCTCTATTAACAAGTATACTGCCTGACCAAGGAAAAAAAAAACTACAACATCATGCGGCGTCACCATATTTCTTATCAAAGCATCTAACTGGTAGTCTGGCTATCACCACACTAAGCTCAGTCGTTTAAGCTTGATTTCTACTGCACGAGAGGCGTGCTCTCTCGGAGGAGGGGCGGGACTACTAAGCTCTATTGGCATCGTTCAAATCATGACTCCGTACGCTTGGATAATCCTTCAACCAATCAGACCAATGATCCGGTGCATCTTTTTGATAAGCTGGTTTATGATTGGAGCCAAAGTTTCTGGCAGGGAACAGAGGAGATAGATGTGCAGGTTTCCAGCCTGAGCTGCCGTCCGAAATCCAAATTCGCCGGCAGGTCAGGCAGGGTTCATCTAATTGGAGTTTCTCAGCAGAAAACGTGCATTGATGACAAGGGAGATTAAATAACTAGTCTTCTCCAGAATATCTCAGAGAGACATTCAGAGGGCTTTTGGTCATGACTGCCGTGGCCAATTCATGTGTGCAAAATGCTTTCTCGTGCTCCTTGAATCACTCCTTCACTGTTCGAGCCCGATGAATCCTGGTATTGTTGGCCTTGAGTGCTCCCAGGGAGACGGAGGGGATATCAGAGATAGGATTTCTAAGGTGAAAGCTGTCAGCCTATTAGATAGTGTTAGATACAGGTAGACAAATTCAAATCAACTGTGTTGACAAATTAAAAAAAAATAATAATAACTTGAGCTTTCTGTCTGTAGGCTCCCTAATGTGCATAGATGGTTCATTCATCGAGATTTTGAGATCCAAAAATGTATCTCTTATGGGCTGTGTTCCAATCTGAGCCTTGTGTTTGGGTCGGATGAGTTTAAGAACTCATGGGAATATTTCAGTTGTTCTACAGAGCCTTTGAAAGACAAGCAAAGGCCTGCATATTCCTTATGGGAATATTTCAGTTGTTCTACAGAAACTTTGAAAGGCATGCAAAGGCCTGCAAAGTAATGAGCATATGTTGCCCCCCATGGCCTTCTCCACATGAAGAAAAGACTTAGGACGAGTCTTTTTTTATGAGATTCCTTCTGCAATTTTTTTTTCTAATGGTCAGAGGAAAAGAGCTGTGTTTATGCCACCATGTTCCAGAACCTTTCTAGGCCATAATGAGGCTGAACTGTGAACTAAATGCCATGCGTTTGTTACTGGTCATAAAAACCCTGTTCGCCCAGTCAAAGTCCAGGGATGACCCACAGTAGTAAAAAGGAGACTCTTTACTAATCCATATGGGAGTTGTTGCTCAAGTTACATACAGCAAGGAACCTTCAGCATATCATTCAATCTTTTTTTCAGTCTGGTGGATTGATGAAAAAAAAAAGCTTTCTGTTAAATGTATTTTATTGATATATCTTTTTTTTAAAAATTCTGTTTTAAATTGCATTATTTTCTATCTGTTTTTCATTTGCATTATATTTTTGTAGCACTTTGAGATTTACATCATGTGAAGTGCAATGCAAATAAAATGTACAGTGCCTATAGAAAGTTATCATACCCTTTTGAAATAGTTACTTTTTTTGTCTTACAGCCTGAAATCAAAACCCATTTAAAAAAAAAATCTTTTCCAGTTTTATTTACAAATGTAGCTGTACAACATCAAAATAATGAAAAAAAAGTCAACAGTTCTGAAAATTAATAAAAAATTAAAAACTAGAAAAACAGGGTTGGAAAAGTCATCATACCCCAGACTTAATACTTTGTCAAGCTTCCTTTTGCTTTCATTACAGCCATCAATCTGTTTGGATGTGTCTCTATTATAGCTTTGCACACCTAGACAGGGGAATATTTGCCCAATTTTCCGTGCAGAATTGTTAAAATTTAGTCAAATTCTGTAGGGAATGGCGATGGACTGCTCTCTTCAAGTCAATCCACATATTTTCTATAGGATTTAAGTCAGGGCTCTGACTTTGCCACTCAAGGATATTCACCATCCTATCCTTAAGCCACTGCTTTGTTCTTTTGGCAGTATGTTTAGGATTTTTGTCGTGTTGGAAGGCGAATGACCTCCCCATCCTCAGCTGTTTAGGAGAGGGACGCAGGTTTTCCTCAAGAATTTTGGTGTACTTGGCAGCATCCATTTTCCCTTCTATCCTGACCAATTGCCCAGTCCCCGCTGAAGAGAAACATCCCCAAAACATAATGTTGCCCCCACCATGCTTCAAAGTAGGTATGGTGTGTTTTGGGTGTGTTTGGGTGTGTATATTGTGTTTGGTAAGCGCCTGGAGCTCAGTCCAAAAAGTTCAATCTTAGTCTCCAAAAAGTTCAATCTTAGTCTCATCTGACCATATAAGCTTTTTCCACATGGTAGCAGAATATTCCAGATGTGTTTTTGCACTGAACTCCAAGCGCAATGTTTGGCGAAAACCAACACAGTACACCACCCAAAACACACCATACCTAGTGTGAAGCATGGTGGGGGCAACATTATGTTGTGGGGATGTTTCTTTTCAGCGGGAACTGGGCAATTGGTCAGGATAGAAGGGAAAATGGATGCTGCCAAGTACACCCACATTCTTAAGGAAAACCTGCGTCCCTCTCCTAGACAGCTGAGGATGGGGAGGTCATTCGCCTTCCAACACGACAATAATCCTAAACATACTGCCAAAAGAACAAAGCAGTGGCTTAAGGATAGGATGGTGAATATCCTTGAGTGGCAAAGTCAGAGCCCTGACTTAAATCCTATAGAAAATATGTGGATTGACTTGAAGAGAGCAGTCCATCGCCATTCCCTACAGAATTTGACTAAATTTTAACATTTCTGCACGGAAAATTGGGCAAATATTCCCCTATCTAGGTGTGCAAAGCTATAATAGAGACTTATCCAAACAGATTGATGGCTGTAATGAAAGCAAAAGGAAGCTTTACAAAGTATTAAGTCAGGGGTATGATGACTTTTCCAACCCTGTTATTCTAGTTTTTCATTTTTTTATTAATTTTCAGAACTGTTTACTTTTTTTTCATTATTTTGATGTTGTACAGCTAAATTTGTTAATAAAACTGGAAAAGATCTTTTTTAAAATGGGTTTTGATTTCAGGCTGTAAGACAAAAAAAGTAACTATTTCAAAAGGGTATGATGACTTTCTATAGGCACTGTATTATTATTATTATTATTATTATTATTATTATTATTATTATTGATGCAAGCTGCAAATTAAGCACATAACCAGTGTGGAACCAGATGTTTTTCAAAAGCCCTCAAAATCATGTGTTTATTAGATTAAGTGCCTTTTGAATTTGCTTGTTTTAGAGATTAGCTAATTTCTAAGAGATTAGGAGTGGAGGGCACTGCTCAGCATAATCTCCGTTCATAGGTCTTTGATGTATCATGACCTCCTGGAAAATTCTCAAGCCTCCAAAGAACTGGTAATTAGAAGACCATTAAATCAAAGAAGTTCTGCTCAGGCCTAAGTGTTTTCTAAATAAGATCTGTACTGATTTGCTATGTTATTTTTGCACAATCCCCCCCCCCCCCCCCCCCCCCCCCCCCAGTCATCCAACCTAATTCAGTTAAGGGCGAGAACAAATATAGTGATTTTTCCAACTCTTCCCAGCTTCAAAGAGAGGGAAGAGTTGTGTAGGACCGTGACTGTCTTGTTAGCTAAAGTCGTAAGAAAAGACACAGGCTCACTGCAGTCGTCATGCACGTTTAAAGCCAGTTAGTCCTTTCAGTTCTGTCCGCACGATAGATGATAATCCCTCAATCAATCAGACCAACGATCCGATGCATCTTTTGGATAAGCTACAAGTTTGTGATTGGAGCCAAATGTTCTGGCAGAGAACAGAGGAGATAGATGTGCAGGTTTCCAGTCTGAGCCGCCGGGCGAAATCCAAATTCGCCGGCAGGTCAGACAGGGTTCACCCAGCCTAGTAGATTTGCAGCAAACTTGTGGTTAATTTGTGGGAGACACATTGAGTTCACTAGAAAATATTGCCAGAAGTTTGCCAATGTTGGCCGCTAGAGGCAAACTTCCAGCAAAGTCCTGGCAGCAATGAGAAGTTTCCCACGCGTGGCAAGTGTCAGATGATTTATAGTTTCAATAGGTCATGCAGTGCCTTGCAAGCATGTTGTACGTAAACGTTGAACTTTATGTTTTGTGTGTATGGCATCCCAGTGTGGGTTAAGCCATCACTACCCATTAATGTGTTGAACCTTATAGTAGATGTATGTTTCTCCGACTTCACAATACAGCACGCTGCGGTTCACCAGGTCATGCAGGTTGTTTGTGTTTATGGTTGAGCATAAGAAATGTTATCGTTGAGCATAAGAAATGACCGTTTAGGACAAAGTTCTACCAGGAAGACTCATGATGTACGTCATCCTCCCATACCTCACCTCTGGCCAATAGGCAGCTCGTTCTCGTCGTTAAAGTGCTGTATCTGATTCACCTCTGCTGCTCTCAGCGCGCCGACCCTGGCTGCTTACTGTTTTTACTGCCGTCTTTATCTCCTATTGTTGTCCTCGTTGCTGTGCATCCTATTCGGAATTAAAGTGTCAACTGTAAACTCTTAATCTTTATCCGTCTACTGAACTTTGAGTCTGAGTCTTTCTGGTAGAATTGTTGTGTTGTTGGTAGAATTGTTGTGCTGTGTTGTGCTGTGCTGTGTTGTGTTGTGTTGTGCACTTTGGGTAAAGTTTCAGAACCTATCCTGCAAACTCTTCGTCTATATCCGTCCATCTACTGAATCGCTACCGAGTCTTTCTGGTAGAAGTACTGTGTGTGTGTTGTGCTGTGTGCTAAGGTAAAGTTCCGGAACATGAGTGTGTGGCCGCCGGGCGCCACAGATGTTTAGCGTACAGATGCTGAGGTGTGTGTGTGTGTTCCTCGGCGCGGCGCTTCCTGTTTCCTCTGCTCGTGTTATTCACTCAATTGAACGCAGCGCACCTTGAGCTCCCGTCAAAACAAACGCCGCGTTGTGCCGTGTCCTGCTAGTCACGTGTGACGCCTTCACAGTTTCACTTCCATAGCACAACACAAACACACACACACACACACACACACACACACACACACACACACGGCCCTCTTTGAGGATTGCTCTTCCCCCCTGATACTGTTGCGACTCTAGATCATGTTATTGTCACTTGTTTTGTACTGTACAGTGCCTATAGAAAGTCATCATACCCTTTTGAAATAGTTACTTTTTTTGTCTTACAGCCTGAAATCAAAACCCATTTTAAAAAAAATCTTTTCCAGTTTCATTAACAAATTTAGCTGTACAACATCAAAATAATGAAAAAAAAGTCAGCAGTTCTGAAAATTAATAAAAAATTAGAAAGTCGAATAACAGGGTTGGAAAAGTCATCATACCCCTGACTTAATACTTTGTAAAGCTTCCTTTTGCTTTCATTACAGCCATCAATCTGTTTGGATATGTCTCTATTATAGCTTTGCACACCTAGATAGGGGAATATTTGCCCAATTTTCCGTGCAGAAATGTTAAAATTTAGTCAAATTCTGTAGGGAATGGCGATGGACTGCTCTCTTCAAGTCAATCCACAGATTTTCTATAGGATTTAAGTCAGGGCTCTGACTTTGCCACTCAAGGATATTCACCATCCTATCCTTAAGCCACTACTTTGTTCTTTTGGCAGTATGTTTAGGACCATTGCCGTGTTGGAAGGCGAATGACCTGCCCATATTCAGCTGTCTAGCATGGGGGCTGCAGGTTTTCCTCAATCATTTGGGTGTACTTGGCATCATCCACTTTCCCTCCTATTCTGACCAATTGCCCAGTCCCCACTGAAGAGAAACATCCCCACAACATAATGTTGCCCCCACCATGCTTCGCAGTAGGTATGGTGTGTTTTGGGTGTGTTTGGGTGTGTATACTGTGTTTGGTTAGCGCCTGGAGCTCAGTCCAAAAACTTCAATCTTAGTCTCCAAAAAGTTCGATCTTAGTCTCATCTGACCATAAAAGCTTTTTCCACGTGGTAGCAGAATATTCCAGATGTGTTTTTGCACTGAACTCCAAGCGCAATGTTTGGCGAAAACCAACACAGTACACCACCCAAAACACACCATATCTAGTGTGAAGCATGGTGGGGGCAACATAATGTTGTGGGGATGTTTCTTTTCAGCGGGAACTGGGCAATTGGTCAGGATAGAAGGGAAAGTGGATGCTGCCAAGTACACCCAAATTCTTAAGGAAAACCTACGTCCCTCTCCTAGACAGCTGAGGATGGGGAGGTCATTCGCCTTCCAACACGACAATAATCCAAAACATATACTTCCAAAAGATCAAAGCAGTGGCCTAAGGATAGGATGGTGAATATCCTTGAGTGGCAAAGTCAGAGCCCTGACTTAAATCCTATAGAAAATCTGTGGATTGACTTGAAGAGAGCAGTCCATCGCCATTCCCTACAGAATTTGACTAAATTTGAACATTTCTGCACGGAAAATTGGGCAAATATTCCCCTATCTAGGTGTGCAAAGCTATAATAGAGACATATCCAAACAGATTGATGGCTGTAATGAAAGCAAAAGGAAGCTTTACAAAGTATTAAGTCAGGGGTATGATGACTTTTCCAACCCTGTTATTCTAGTTTTTATTTTTTTATTAATTTTCAGAACTGTTTACTTTTTTTTCATTATTTTGATGTTGTACAGCTACATTTGTTAATAAAACTGGAAAAGATTTTTTTTTAAATGGGTTTTGATTTCAGGCTGTAAGACAAAAAAAGTAACTATTTCAAAAGGGTATGATGACTTTCTATAGGCACTGTAGGTCGTCGTTGTATTGAAGGGTTTACAGATTTTTGACACACACACACACACACACACACACACACACACACACACACACACACACACACACACACACAAACACACACCACCCCTTGCCATCAGGTCAGGCGAGTTCAAACCATATTGTGTTTTGTCAACACATATTTGCTATATTGCTGTTACACCAGTTTGGAACATAGTTGCCCACAAGTGTGTTTTCAAAACAGGTTGTCTGTGTGTGTGTGTGCGAGAGAGAGGGTCACAAAGTTACACAGCAACCTTGTGTGTGAGTGAGAGAGCGAGACTATGAAAGTTACTTTTGCAGAAATTTGTGGTCAGCTGTGAATTTCTGGAAGGGGGAGTGTCTGATATGTGTGTGTGTGTGTGTGTGTGTGTGGATTCTGGATGTGTGGGGGTGGGGGGTGATCAGGCGCTTTTTAACATGTATCGGGTTTTTTATGTGTGAATGCATTTATGAATGTTTGTATTGTGTTTGGTTTTCTGTGAGGCGTGTCATGATTTCATGGATTAAGGAATGGCGGTTGAACCTCTCTTTCTCTCTCTCCCTCTGTATCTGTCTCTCTCTCTCTCTCTCTCCATCTCTCTCTGTCTCTCTCCTTTCAGGGCTGTCATATGCCAGTCACACTGTGGGCTTCACTCCTCCGACGACCCTCACCCGAGCGGGCATGTCCTACTACAACACTCCCGGCCTTCACATGCACGTGGGCACAACGCATGGCATTACAGTGAGTCAACACACACACACACACACACTTACATTACAAACATCCTTGTAAAGTCACACTCATACACTCTCTCAAACACAAAGAGTTCAGGCACTCCCTTAAGCAGATAATATATCTTACACACCCTCTTAAACACACACATACACACACTTACACACACACACACACACACACACAGAGACCCAGACATTGCTGTCACAGGGATTCGCATCATGCAGCGCCCTACAGCATTTCATATCTCGCTGAGCTTTTCTGGGCTGTCCAAGCAGCACGTGCAGGGAACACACACACACACACACACACACACACACACAGCAAGCAGGCAGCGTCCCCAGAAAGGATGCTTTATGCATGCACAGACAAAGCACGCAGCAGGCACTAATATGCAAACAGAAAAACTGGTCAAGTGTGTGAGTGTGTTTGCTAACGGCAGGACAAACGTCCTCCGCAAAGCTCTCGGCCCTGGCCACACAACACTCACTTCAGTATGAACATGCAGGCCGGCTCACACACTCATGATTCTTCGTGCAGCATAAAGTATATACAAGGGGCTCTCTCTGCACGCATAAAGGATGGGATACAATACAACCAGTGGTGTCGTCTACATGTATTTAGCTTTAGTGGATGTACTGTGATGTAGTACAGTAGTTAGTTGAAGTGGGTATACTGTGATCAACCCCAAATGTTAATATGTATCCTTGCCTATTTTCTGAGATGGTGATGCTTTTTAAGTGGGTATACTGCGATCCTCTTGCGATCGTGTGTTGCGCTTACACCCCCACTACACAGCAACATACTGTACGACCAAGAAGGCAAAAACGAAGTAACAGGAACACACTAACAGGCGGGAGTAAATCCATAGTAATCCATAGTAAACTAAGGAGCGAGGCTGCCGTTGTCACGTCATGATCCCAAGCCCTATACGCTACGCTATACCATTTCTTAACTGATGGGTCAGGACCCAAAAATGGGTCGCGGAACCGATCTGGGTGGGTCGCGGAGCTATTATTAAAGATGCTACCTTATCAGATGTAATATTGTACCTTTATTTTAACAGCCTTTATTTGTAGCCAACCATGGACATAAGCAATGCTTATGTGACCGGTCATGTTAGACATAATTTTAATGGTAAACACAAATGTGATGCCAAACATCCACATGTTCCAGACAAGTAGATCTATAGGCACCATGTAGCTCACCATATCCGTTGACCCTGGCACAAGGCCACAAGTGAGTGCTGGACGAACTGGGCGTAATCAGAGGTGGAAAACTCCAGCTTTAGATAGTAAAAGCCCGATCATGTATTGGTCCTACCTGTGCACACTTATGGTGCATTCCAGACCTCATCCAAACGAGTGGGAGGTGGGACCTACCCTACCTGAAAGGTTCTACCTCCCACTTCAAAGCGTTCCAAGCATTTTGGAGTGGGAGGTTTAGAAAACTTGGGTGACCGCTGTAACGTTAGCATACCGTCGTAACGTTAGCATATTAGGCTAGGCTAACTGTATAATGTTTTAACGTTACTTTCACAATACGTTGTATTCTTTGTTGACACAATTTTAAGTCATAATATGAAGAACAAGTTAATTACCGTGTCTAAAACAACCCTACCCTGAAGTTTATAGCGTATTCCTTGAAGTTACTCTCACGGAGCATGTCTCCATGGGCGCCGCCATAATCCTCCCACTTCATTTTTTTGAGGTCGGGGCAGGTTGAGCTCCTACGAGTTCGCGAGTAGGAGCTCCCACTTCGACAGGCGTTCCAGTGCATCTTTCGTAGTTGGAGGTAGGATAAATCCAACATCCCACTAGTTTAAATGCTGTCTGGAATGCACCATTAGCACAGGTGATCTCAGGTGATGGCACAGGTGATCAATCAGCTGCTCTACCTGGCTGAAGAATTGTGCTAATTAGAATCAGCTGGTTTTACTGAATGGTTGGCACAGATATGTGGTAGGACTTTTACTTTCTGAAACTGGACTTAACAAAATAAGTAGAAGTGAGCTCCGAATAGAATTTTGCTATGTCACGTTTCGGGCATTAGCCTTCATCAGACATCTCTGATGATGACCCTGGCATACAGTAAGGTCACGACTAACCATCACATGTGACTTTTTCCTCTTCCTCTTTCCGCCTCCCTCTTATTTGCTTATGGTTATCATTATGGTTACTGTATGGCGTATTTGGCAGACACCTCAAAAAGTTGGTCAGACTACAGTAGGGAGAATAGCAATGTAAACAATAACAATTCAAGCAATAATCTAATGGAGATAAACAATGAATATAACGGCGAATATCATATAAACTATAAAGTCATTAAATCAACACAATTTAACACAATTTAAATAGCGTTAATATTATGTTCATATTTCTCTCCCTCTCTGTCTTTTTTTCTCTCTCTCTCTCTTCCTTTCTCTCCTCTCCTCCCCTCAACCTTTCTCCTGTTCTGTCCATCCTCCTCTCCTCCTAACAGAGACCCTCCCCGAGAAGAAGCAACAGTCCGGACAAGTTCAAGCGGCCCACGCCACCCCCCTCCCCCAACACGCCGGCCAGCCTATCACAGGCCCCGCCTCCACTGGCTCCTCCCAGCCAGCCCTTCGCCAGCCAATCAGGGGCCTCGCACCAACCTCTGCACCAATCCCAGCAGCAGCAGCCGCCACGGGACGCATGAATCATCATCATCATCATCATCATCATCGCCGCAGCTCCACCCCTCCGTTTCACACACATCCAAACACACACACACACACACACACATATACGTGCAAACACACTCCTACACACACTCACGCGTGCAAACACACTTGCGAACACATACTGTACCAATCAACTTTGCGCTGTGCATAAGCCGAAGGCTTTACGACCCCACGCTCCTTAAACACTCTTACACTACCCAAATAAACATTAAAGTTGTCGACTTGCACTGAGATCCTACGGACTTAACTGTGTTATCAGTTCCGCGAAAGAGGAAAACCAAAAAAAAAAAGGGGGTAAAAAAAAGGAAACATTTTCATCTTTCGAATGCAGATGCTTGGTTATCGCCTTGACAACACTTCAGACGTCCACACGGTGGCCCCTCCTCAGTGCTTACAAGCCCCGCCTCCTCTTTGTCCCGCACTCTTGAGACGTTTGTATGTAAAGGGGAACGCTTTGCTTGTCTTTCACACCTGGTCTGAAGGCATTAGTGCCTTTTAATTTCAAAGAAAGAGAGGGGGAAATAAAGGGATTTTTTTTTTTTTCTGACTAGTTCTTTTATAGCATTAAAGATTGTCTCGATACAATAGACGATGGACGCCATCAGCTCTCAGTTTGTGCCTGTATAACCGGACAGTATACCCTCCAATATAAAGCTGCTAGAGATATCACAAAACAGAGAAATGGTACTTTTTTTGTTGTTGTTTTTTTTTAGACACGTAGTATAACAAATAAGATTGAACATTTTGCCCCTGGCTTTTTCCTCAACTCGCTTGTGTGCGTAGGCAGTTGAAAACGAATGCTGATTGACGTTGACCTGAAAGAACCACTCCCAAGTGGTTGTGTGAGTGATAGCTGTTGACCGCTAAAGATGTTTTGAAGGCCTTTAGAAGTGTGTGTGTGCGTGTGTGCGTATGTGTGGTAAATAGTCGAAGGTTGTTGTTTTTATGTCTCGTCACTCGGTTTCAGTGGGTTCCTGTTCAGCCAGTGAGTTTAGAGAGAGGTGCCGAACGAAGACTATCAGTGCCTGTAGGGTCGATCTTGGAGCAATATGGAGAATTTGGGCCTCTCTATGAAACAAGTCCTCACGGTTTATGGTGACCCGCATGTTGGGGCCCCAGTAATACTCTTCACAATTGAGATTTTTCCTGTGGATCGGACTGAGATTGGACATTTTTTCCTCTTCCTGTTGTTATTCCATGTGCAGCCGCCGCCACCAATCAGTGATCAGTTTGCCATGACCACATATTTCTTTTTTTCGATCCAACAGAGATGTACCAGTATCGTGTAAAGATTGTCACTCCTCAAAGAAACTTTTTTTTTTCTTCTCCCCCCCTCTCTCTGCCCTGTACTCTAGTGATGTCATACATGGGAAGTGTGTTTGTTTGTTTGTTTGTTTGTTTGTTTGGAATCCCTTCCTACTGAACAGCACTTTCTTGACACAAAGACTTCAGATTCAGCTTTTTTTGTGTGTGTGCAGATTTGCAGAATGAGTATCAGCATCATAATCGCAGTAGGGATCTATTCCTTTAAGGCCCAAGAGCATCGTTGCTCTTCTTGCAAGACTGTGCGAAGGATTGTCAGGTTCTCTAGGAGTTGCGTCTGAAACTGGTACCACTGTGATATCTTTTCAAACAGAATGTGTTGATGGCGACAACCATGCGAGACGAGAACCGATCAAGATTACTCATGAGTGTAAATAAGATGTATTTTCTGTTTTTGTTTTTTTTCTTGTTAGCTTTTTGAAAGAGGAAAAACAAAACGTGTTCCCGCCCATTGCACACGCACGTATGTGCGTTTGTGATCTAGTCTTACTCCTTTGTCATTGACGATGCGATTGCCGTGACCGTGGTAGACTTTTGATCTCTCCTTGCCCTCCCAGTTCCCAGTTCCCAGTTCCCAGATCCCGGGGCACTTTATATTGGACCTGCTTAGACGGAAAACTAGAACAACACAGAGCACTTAGCTGATCATTTGCTGTCTCACACTTTAATTATAGTGTCAATTCACTCTATGGTGAAGCCAAGAATAACCCTAAAACAAAGTTTTATCAAATGAATAAAGTACAAATCAAAGCCTGGCCAAGTTGGAAGTGATTTGCGTCGTGACCGCAATGCAGCTGACACTTTGATAGAAAGTTTTCTGCAGATTATCTTTCTTGTCTTTGTCTGTGCTTTTTTATTTGTTTTCCTTGTTGTACTCTAGTAACACTGTTGCCTACCTACACACACGCTTTCATTATGGTATGGAAACAGCACACACCTTCATCACTGTTGCCGTGACCGCAGGTGATGTAACAGGTGTGTGTCTTTGGGAAATAGTGTGGGTGACTATTGTTGATTGTTTTTTGTTTTGTTTTGTTTCTATTTTTTGTTTATCAATTCAAACGGCACGAGGATACTCTGGAACCAGGTTTTTTGATGGTTTTGTTTAATTGTTTTCCCTGTATAGGGATGTTACTTTCAAAATGATATCTTGTAAACCTTTTTTTATACGTTTGTCTTGTAAATATGCTCAATTTGATTGTTTAAAAATATGTTTTACAAGGAAGTGTTCATCTACACATTTCATCATTTTACCAGAACTCACCATCAGGTTTTGCTCTTCTGTTTCTGTCTATCTTCTCGCTCTCTCTATCCCTCTCTTTCTCTTTCTCTCTCTCCATCCCTCTCTTTCTCTTTCTGGCAGCAAGCATTTTAATTTCAAGACTGTTGACAAATGAATGTAAAGTTTTGCTCATGTATAGCTTGCATTAGTGATTGAAACACCTATGAGCCTTATGTCACTGTGGTAATGAAGGGGGACGGGGGTGTAAGCATAATCTATCTTATACCCACATCAAAACCGTTTTTAAAAAAAGCCTTAACATGTGGTCCACTTTTGAGTCTTGTGTCCTCACATTGCTTTATTGGCTTTTTTGTTTGTCAAGCAGGGGTGTGCTTCTAGATCTTTGTAGATCTTCACATTCTGACCACCCACCACCTGTCCTCCATTTTGAGAGAGGCTGTATTTGCTGACAGAGTGATTCTCCAGGCTTCTCCATCTTAACCGACAGGGGCAGCTGTGCCTATTGAAAGCAGGTTCAGGTGATCATTAATAAAGAGATTGTGGGTACGAAGTTGCTTGTGGGCCTGTCTATGTTTGTCCTTGAAGTCTTGTTTGTTCTTTTCCTTGCGTAGCGGTCTAGCAGGAAGTCTTATGGTGTAGTGTTTCGGACTGTGTGGTTGAAGGAAGAGTTGTGGGGAGCCATGTTTACAGAGACTTGTCTTTAGCATCAAGTGTTCGCATTAAGGCATTTTCACATCTCGGTTGTCATTTTAACAGTAGACAAAATCTCCAAATATACCTTATTTTATCTGGCCAAAGGGGGGACAAATTTGTTTTGTTGGGGCGCCGATACATTGATATTTAATAGGAACTATTGTAATTCCACATGAATGTACAGGACATGTGTTGTGACTGCACCACAATTTTCCTCATTTAAAAAAAAAGAAAAAAAACAGGAAACCTCTTTCTAGTTGTCTGAGGATCCCTGCTCCTGTGTGTGAATCCTTAAACAGTGTCAGTTTACATGGAAACAGGAACAACAAAACCCGGTCGGCCGGAATCAGTAGGAATCTCATTTTAAGCTTTAACTGGGAGCCGAAAAATAAAATAATGTTAAATATATAAACTTGCTGAGATAAGTGAGTACTGAGCAATATTTTCCATTCCAGCGAGTGGAGTTAAGCGACTGATTTAGGCCTTTGCTCTTACAAACCCCGATACAGTCTATGAATAAAACGCCTTAATTCAGCAACACTATGAACCTACTGTATGCCTAGGCTGCCACCGCACAACCTGTCATCTGTTCTGCCCGTCAATCAGACAAAACAAAAGCCTCCCCTTCAAGCAAGAGCAGCTAAGACAAACAGGGGGTAGACCAACCGCTGTGGAGGCGTGCCTAACTTTGTGTTGTGTCTTGTGCATGTGCGTGCGCGCGAGCGTGCGGGCGCATCCTGTGCCAATCTGACAATGATCGGTTATTTTATTCTTATTCCAAAAGTGTTTAAATAAAAAGCCGCAGTTAATACATTCGACTTTGCCTACATTTAATTTTCGAGGTCAATTGTTTTTTGTTGTGTTTTTTTTCCCCCTGTGCACAGAACTGACAGCATCGAATCACTGAGGCGGTGTTGTAAACATGATGACGTCATGGCACTTTGAAACAGTTCAACTACACACGTTGGCCTAGCCTATCGAAATGTCAATAAATACAATATGCTAAGTATATAATTCGGAACAGACGTCCTGGAAGTATGCTTTGGTCTCGCTCGCATCCTTTCCCCCAACCCTAGCAACCCAGCGCCTGCACGTGTATTGTCATCAACAACCGGTTTGGACTGGAACCTTGGCGGTGTCAGATGTGGCACAGCGCCTCCGTGGTTGGAATCTTGCACGTGGCATATGTTTATGTAGAGTGGATGAGCGGACTCCTGTTAGAGGATAAATGTAGCCTACGGAATGAAATGAGCACATTCGCTTACATGTCGACCAAATTCATTGAAGAACGGTCCTAAATGTGAAATGTGATGAAAATACTGTCATGACAGACTGGATGTAATCAGTCTTTTTTTCTTCTTTTTTCCCCCTAAGCCCTTAGCTTTCTGAGTTGTTCGAAATGTATTGTTCCTGTTTGAGTCTGTGTATATTCAGTGATTACCTATTTTTAAAGGATAATTAAGGCGAGGGAAAATAATAGGAAATGTGGGCACTTTCGGTGTGAGACACAGCAGAACGTTACTGTCCATAGCTTAGGCGGTGGGAAGGGGTCTGCTGCATCATCCACTGGTTTGGCGGAAAGAAAAAAAACTGGAGGATAATTTTCATTTTTACACACAGGGAAAAAACACAAGGTTTCTCAGCTCACGACACATCATTGAGTCGTCTGATGTTAGGAACAGCTGTGCTTATAACCACTGTAAAAAGAGGAGGAAGTTGAGCACCAGCAGACAGACCAGCGAGAACAGCTTCAAACCGGTTTCAACACCCGGCAACAAAAGCGGCTAGAGCAACCTTCCCCCTCAGTTGCCTCAGCTTGCTGCAGAAGAGTGAACAAGATGATGTTATCTTTCAGAAGATGCTGTTTGTGCATTAGTGTATTACATTGTAATTGCAACGCACAATGATATTTAAAGTATTGGTCGGAGGTCCAAGGGCCAGCTAGCCGTAGCCTATCCATCTGGCTGCTCTGAAGCTGACCAAATAGAAACATCAGTCTTTCTGCAGGTGGCTGGACATTTGAGGTAAGATTGAATATTTGTTAAACAAAAAAAATATATATTTGACGTTAGACGTGTGATTTCAATTGATCTGATCGGTGTCATGTCAAAGTGGGCTATAGACAGGCTATGTTATTTACAAAATGTATGTAAATTGTTAGTGGGTAATTTGGCAAAATTGGTCGTAAACAGACGATGGAAAAACTCGTATTTGATGGTGAATCTGTCCTTTCCCGCTGTTGGTGATTCGGTGATTCGTTTGAATTGTCACAAAATAAGTAGGCTAGTCATCAAACATAAAACAGCGCAAACTTTTGATTTTGCGCTCCATCCGTGCGCTCCAGCTATCAGTGCGCTGATATCTTGGAACCAGAGCGACTGAGTGGAATGCGCTTTTGCTCATTCAAAAGTAACGGCCAAGAGCGCACATTACGCACCATGAAGAAAATTCTTCTCAGTTTAGGGTGCGGTTTCCGAGTAAGAAAAACGACATTTTCAGTTGACTTTCTTTCATGTATCAAAGGTTAGCTCATTAGAGCACCGTTTTTTTTTATTTCGTGTTTTACTTTATTTTTGTAAACCTATGCCTGAACAAGCCTGTCTTATGCCTACCTCATCTATCTATCCTCCCCCTCAGAATCACTCACAGACAGGACCTCACCTCAGTGCACCAACAACAACAACAACAACAACAACAACATGACTCTCCCGAGCACAAAGAAAGCCCTGGACGGTGGCTGGGGCTGGGCTGTGGTGGTGGCTTCGTTCCTGGCCCTCTTCCTGGCCTACGGGTCCCCCCAGTCGGTCGGAGTGCTCTACCCAGAGTGGCTGAGCACGTACCAGGAGGGCAAAGGCATGACCGCATGGGTGGGCTCTCTGGTGTCTGGCGTCGGCTTGATTGCAAGTAAGTTAAAAGTGTGTGTGGGTGGGTGTGAGGCCTTTCCTTCTGAACTTGCCTGAAAGCCCTTTAATCCACCCACCGGTAGTTGAAAAGACAAAACACAATGCTTTTTCTCTGTGCACACAGTAATTATATGAAATAGATATACGTGCAAACACGCATATATTATATACACAGTATACATACACCACCAGGAGGAAATTGAACACTCACGCGACATCTGATAAATCAGCCAAACTAAACTCATCCGTGGTAAATCTACACAAAGGGGAGTCAACTCTGCTCAAAAGCAAAGCAAAAGGCTTCTTATTCTTCTCAATTATAGTGAATCAAAAATATGGTGCTTATTAGTGTGTTAATAAGCACCATATTTATAAGTGTTTATAAGCACCATGCTTATAAGTGTTGCTTTGTCAGGAGTGAAATTCTGAAAGTAGTACTTGACACTTTGTCTGAACCGTCAAGTAACTTCCCTCAGGCAGTTCTGATTTGATAACTTTCTCACCTTCTGTCTTTATTGATCAATAGGGTCAGTAATGAAACAGATAGGTCCATGGCATTCCAATCATTGACCAGAAAGCTAAGCTGCTTTGTCAATATAGCCTCCAGCTCTGGAGCAGTGGATAGCTGATGATGCTGATGTGTGTGTGTGTGTGTGTGTGTGTGTGTGTGTGTCTGTGTCTGTGTGTGTGTGTGTGTGTGTGTGTGTGTGTGTGTGTGTGTGTGTGTGTGTGTGTGTGTGTGTGTGTGTGTGTGTGTGTGTGTGTGTGTGTGTCTCTCTCTCTGTGTGTGTGTGTGTGTGTGTGTGTGTGTGTGTGTGTGTGTTCTACTACTGGTGCACTGATGCTGTCAGCAGTAAACTTGCAGACATAGATGTAGGTAGGGACTGAGAGGTTGTTGAACATCATGCAGTAGTGAAAACATTTAATCCTCAAATTGTTTGAAAGGTATGAAGTCCCAAAGCATTGCTTTGCTGTCGTTTGCATAGTGCCCCAATGTTAATCACTTACCATGTATCACATGAATGGATGTTTATTTGCATGTCATCTGATTGCTGGTTGCTGATTGACCTCCCTGGCTCATTTACCTAATCTCTCTCTCTCTCTCTCTCTCTCTCTCTCTCTCTCTCTCTCTCTCTCTCTCCCTCTCTCTCTCTCTGTCCGTCTCTCCCCGTAGGTCCCATTTGCAGTGCGTGTGTGGTCAACTTCGGAGCCAGGCCGGTCACCATCTTCAGCGGGGTCATGGTGTCCGGGGGGCTGATGCTGAGTGCCTTCGCACCCAATGTCCAGTTCCTCATCTTCTCCTATGGCATAGTAGTCGGTAAGCCTGACTGAAACCCTCACATCCTCTTCTGCAAGAAGAAAACCTCGTTGCCCAGTGTTTTTCAACCTTTTTTGAGCCAAGGCACACTTTTTTCATTGAAAAAATCCTGAGGCACACCACCAGCCGAAAATGTTAAATAAAATGAAATTTTATGGAAAATTAAATTAAATAAAAATCTGTAGCCCGCATTAATAATATCAAGTCATTCTTGTCAAAGTGTCTTGAATAGGAATCAAATGAACACAAAGAAAATTATTTCTATTCACTCTTTTTTAAGACCACTTAGGTGAAATTGGATAATTTCCCACGGCACACCTAACAATGTGTCACGGCACACTAGTGTGCCACGGCACAGTGGTTGAAAAACACTGCCTTAGATGTATTATTATCAGGGAAGTGCATTGTCAGGTGAATGCTTCTAAAGCAACATACACCAGACACCAGATAGTGAAGTGAAGGTGTGTAGTGCATCTCTACAGATGGGGGGGGGGTGGTAGTGTCGTGGTTAAGGAGCTGGGCTAGCATGCAGTAGCCTGAAAGTTGTCGGTTCAATTCCCGGCTTCCACCGTTGTGCCCTTGAGCAAGGCACTTAACTCAAAGTTGCTCCGGGGACAATGTAATGATAATGTCATCCCTTATAATATTGTTGACTTCATGTAGTGTAATGTACAGCCTACATGCTCACCTGAATACCTTTTTGCACACCTGTTTGGGATGTCACTGAGAAAGAAACAAGTAGGTAATGCAGACTGCAGAGTCAAAAGACAGGAAGTAGGTCATGAAACTAATTATCTTGCTGGAATCCCCCCATGGCCAGTATTGATTCAGTTTACTCTTATTTTTTTCCAGGAATAGGATGTGGGTTGGTCTATGCTGCTACCATGACGATCACCTGTCAGTATTTTGACAAGAGGCGTGGCCTGGCCCTTGGGATTGTCTCCACAGGTATGACACAGTCTCATTCACCATTAATGATCCGTAATCATTTAACATTCTAAAAGAAGGACGAGAGCAAATTGGACATCATTATGTATTTGTCTTCAGTATAGTGTTGATATTGTTTGTTGAACAAATGCCCAAACTAGCTATACAAGCAATGAAGACATTTATTTATTTATTTATTTATTGACATTCTAAATGCTTCGTTGACATTCTGTTGTCTGGTCTGTTTTTGAAATTCGTTTGTGTTTGGACATTCTTTAGTTTTGTTTACGGTTGAAGTTCAGAATCTCTGCAGTCCAGTCAGTGACCAGATACAGTATATATACTCACCTGCTAACCCTCCTGTCCACCCCCTCTCCAGGTACAAGCGCCGGCGGTTTCGTCTACGCCACGGGTCAGAACGAGCTGATCGAGCTCTTCGGCCTGGGCGGCTGCCTGCTGATCATCGGCTCGCTGGCGCTCAACATCATCGCCTGCGCCGGCCCCATGCGACCCCTCCACGTGCCCACCTACTACCTCAAGCAGAAGGCCGCCGCCCTCCAGAAGGCCGAGGGTCAGCTCCTGGAGAAGGTCGTGATCTCCGACCTTGACCCCGTCAAGCCGGTGGCGAGCGACAAGAAGACGTCCGACGACCCGCCGACGGCGATGGTGGCGGCGGCGGGGACGGAGGGCGTCAAGGAGCCGCCGGCCGCAGACGCGCCTCTGGCGTTGGGGCGAAGCTTCTCCATCTGCGCCCTGCTGGTGGAGGTGATCAAGACCAAGCACAAGTCCTACTCGAGCTACGCGCGCTCCATGGCCGAGCTCTTCCGGGACCGCGTCTTCGGCGCGCTGTGCGTGGCCATCTTCCTCTTCAGCCTGGGCGCCTTCCCGCCGCTGCTCTTCCTGGAGGACGTGGCGCAGAGCGGGGGCCTCACGGACGGCGTCAGCCTCCTCCTCCCGCTGGTGTCCATCGTGCAGGTTTTTATTTTCTATTATGATCTTTTTATTATTATTATTATTATTATTATTATTACTATTACTTTTTGCCCATCTATGCTTTTATCTGCTATAATTACTGTTTGTTTTTTGTTTATGTAAAGCACATTGAATGACCTCTGTGTATGAAATGTGCTATATAAATAAACTTGACTTGACTTGACTTGACAGGTGGCCGGCGTTCTGGGCAAGCTGGGCCTGGGCGCGATGACGGACATCCGCTGGATGAACAGCGTCCACCTCTACGCCTTCACGGCGGTGGGCGCGGGCGCGGCGCTGCTCGCCATCCCCGTCACCGAGAGCTACGCCGGGCTGCAGGTCATCTCGGCCGCCATCGGCTTCATGTCGGGGAACTGGTCCATCACGCCGTACGCCACCACCAAGGTGGTGGGCATCGACCGGCTCACGGAGGCCCACGGCATCCTCATGTTCTTCGGCGGTTTCGGGATCATGCTGGGACCTCCAGTTGTAGGTAAGGACGGAGGCCATCTTGGCTCAAATTGAAGTATCTCGAATTCTGTCCGGTCCACGCACATTTTCTCAGGTCCTGCAAGGGGTAGTTGTGCTTATTGTTTCATTTTGGAAAAACAATGGTATTTAGATTATATATATTAGTCACGTTTAGTTTAACAAACAAGACACACTTCAAAAGTCAAAATACTACATTCCAAACAGTTCACATTAACTTCACATGTACACACATGTACACTCCAAACGTCCTGGTGAAATGTAGCCATCGTTAATCCGACACTGATCTGTAATTCCTCCCCTCTTCTCTGGCGCCAGGCTGGTTCTTCGACTGGATGCAGTCCTACGACCTGGCCTTCTACTTCAGCGGAGGCTGTGTGCTGCTGGGGGGCTTCCTGCTCTTCCTGGTCTCCTCCCTTCCCTGCAGGCCCAGGGCCAAGGGAGACTCCCACCCCGCCGACCCAGAATACACTAGCGACCTGGTGGCGGCCGTGGCCTAAGCTACGGCACAGCGAGCGCTCCGGAACCGTTTGAAGTCTAATTCAGCTACAGCCTGCCTCTGGTGGTCTGGAGGACAAAGATGTTTATTTTTGAAGCAAGGGAAAAGGCAGTGCAGTTTATTTATTTCCTGAAATGCAGTTAAGAACGTTTGTTATTTTTTTCTAGACCCTAGAACATTAACGGGCTCTTCCAGCTTGTCCAAAATTGTATTGTGGAAGAGCTAGGCATGTTGTACTTTACCATGGGACCTTAGAAGAGTTTCTCGGTTCTGCAGGGTTACCTTGTTATGGCCTTGTTTTCAGAGGCCCTGAGTACATTTTCACACATAACGTAAAAAGCTAAGTGACGGTTTATGTTTACAATTACAGAGGTTGTAATTCAGTTACCGCAGAAAAATGGATGACTCCCTTTTTAATCTTATAATAAAATCTCATAAAATGCCGCAAGGGGTTGCAGAAACACTAGAAAGGAATTCTTACGCTGTATTGAGAAGCTGTTGAGAAAAATTCTTACAAGTTTGAGAAAAAACCTTTTCTTTCTGATATACTTTAATATGCAAAACACAAACAAATAACAGTTGGTGTGTTTGAATGAGTAATACAGTGAGAGTTGATATACTTTTCATTTGTTTTTATGTATTGTTTTTATTGTTGTTGTTATTATCATTATTATTATCTTATCTGTTGTCTTTGTGTATGTAACCAAAGTGATATGTCTTAAGTTGATATTCCAGATTAGCTAAGCCTTTCTGATTGATTGATGCAGCCTTACTGTCACTTGTGAATACAGTGAGGTGAATAGGTGCCGTTCTGCTTTGTCCAATCGAGGCAAATTGAGCACAATTTAGATTTGCTAGCATCCTCCAGTCAAGTCACTGGGTTGATTTTTGTTTGTTTGTTTTTTTGTTTGTTTGTTTGTATGTTTTGTTTTTGTTTTGTTTCTGGACAAACAAACGATATGTATGAAGCAATATGTATGACGCACACACCATTAGGTGACCTGAATATATGTGCTTATTGTAATTTGTAGCCACCATTTCGATTACAATGTATGCTGTAATTCACTCCAGCCTTCGTAGGCAACGTTTGCAATACATGCACTGATATGGTCTAAGTGTTGATGCCATTTTGTATGTTCCTTATCCCAACATGGACCTGAAAATATTGTTGTTACTTGAAAAAAAAAATGTCTTTTTAATACTTGTATCATGAAACCACAAATCCCTTTGATATCCCTGACTGAGAGAGCAGTCTGACCCAAGTCATGCTGTTTTTGTTATTTATGTATTTATGACTCCTACAATGGTTCATTTGCCTTATTTTTTTAAATAAAATGTCGACACATTTTTGTAATAAAAACAGTCTGCCTGATTATTTTGTTGACTATAAGGCTAGAATTGCTGAGCATGTACTGTATATAACTTCACCATAGACCATGGCAGGAGACCTCTTCATAATACACTGTAGTAATGAAACCTATAGGATCACCATGGATACTGTAACTACAGTAACCATGTTGTGGGGTTGAGGCACTGAGGTGGACTTGTTTACCTGAGCTGCAAAATTCTTCTGTTTGCCACCTCATCGTGAGCGTGCCTGGGTGAACAGGACCCTTCTCATTAAGCACACACACACACTCACGTGCTGTACTGAAACACTCAACACAGCAAATATATGGAGGGGGAAGTGAGCTCTGACAAGCCCTCCTTTCATGGCTGCACCTAATTCCAGTCGGTCGAGGAAGGGGGGAAAAAGCTAAAAGCCTCCAGTTTCTGTTTTGAGTGCTGGTAGAGGAACTGCCGCAGCACATAATTGACCTGACTGTGTTGGACAAACATGGGATACTAAACATCTCATTTATTTTATTCTTATTTCTAAACCTTCAAGTCTACTTTTTAAACATCCATGAGATGGCTGCAATTAGCAATTTACAGACTTATTCTCAAATATTGTTTACTAATTTGAACTGTGGTGGCTGTTTTCACAGGCTGATGTGTCAGTTAGATTGGAGACTGGACAGAGATGGATAACATGATGAATGAAATCCACACTCATCTGATCTGCAGTAAACAAACAGAATGCTGTGGGGGAGGGAAAACCAAACAAGCGGGGACATAAAAACAAAACAAAAGATACAACTGAATTTCTTTCTTGAATTTCCCCTTGGGGATCAATAAAGTATACAGTATCTATCTATCTAACT
>NC_085015.1:5196064-5198564 GCF_963854185.1 Sardina pilchardus | reverse complement strand
ATGGACACCAAAGACTTCAGGAGACCACATTGTGCACATAGTTTGACCTTCCACAATATGTGTCCCAAAATTTGGAGAAATCAAGGTAAATATGATAACTCCCTATGTAGTACTTATTGTGTGTCCTTACCGGGCAGCCTAGTAATTCTGTATTTTGCATAAAATGTTAAAAATAAAATAATATTAAAATGTAACTAGTGTATATAAGAGAGTGTGAGAAATAGCTAATTCAGCAGACCTTGCTAGATGTCTTTTTTCTTCAATATTAGCTTAAATGTCATTACCGCAGCATGTCCTTACCGCAGCACTTCTGCCAGGGACTCTACTTTCAGGATGCTTAGATTAGATATGTTTTCATTTTTGATGAAGATTTTGATAGTAAATAACTAATAGACCAATATATATGCTTGATCAATGAAAAATACCATTTTCACGGCTTAGTTGATGTATTTTCATTCAGAAAAACACCCTTTGGTAAATTTTCGTCCATAATTATACAGAAAAAAATGACCAAATAGTGTTTTCAAGCTGTTTTAGTACTACTGCTTACTACCCTGTCCCTGTGTCCCTATGTGCCTGTGTTGTGTTCAATTTCAAACATCCACATATACTGTGACACTGTACAGACATTTTGCTCGGTTCACAATTGTCGTCATTACCGCAACAAGATGTCATTACTGTAGCAAGATGTCATTACCGCAGCAATGCATTTATCTTTTTTCTTTTCTTTTTTTCTAAAAAATGTGTTCATAAAAATGTTTTCAAAGTTATCGAACATGTAGACTACATATTGGAGCAATATTAAATTATATGCATTTGTCATTTTTGTTATTTTGGTGAGTATGAGTACTATTGACATTTGTGTCAACGGTCCGATTCCTCTCCTGGTACACAGGAAGTCTTAACATTTTCTATTTTAACATGTTTATTAAATTCATTGAGGATGATTACAAGTAAGGGTTGATTGCAGTGAATACAAAGGTGAGGAAATTGTGTGAAATTTTTAAAAATATATATGGATAAATGTACTGTTCTTTCTCTGTTGCGGTAATGACATTCCCTGAGAAACAAATTAAGAAAATCATAAAAAAAACATGTGTTCACAAAAATGTTTTCAAAGTTATCAAACATGTAGACTACATATTGGAGCAATATTAAATAATATACATTTGTCATTTTAGCTTTTTTTGTGAGTATGAGTACTATTGACATTTGTGTCAACGGTCTGATTCCCCTCCTGGTACACAGGAAGACTTAAAATGTTCTATTTTAACATGTTTATTAAATTCTTTGAAGATGATAAGTATAAGAGTTGATTGAAGTGAATACAAAGGTGAGGAAATTGTGTGAAAAAATTAAAAGAAATATGGATACATTTACTGTTCTTTCTCTGTTGCGGTAATGACATTCCCCGAGAAACAAATTAAGAAAATCATTTAAAAAAACATTTTCATGACTAAAATCTTCATGACTTTTTCCAAATTTGTGTACTTACATGTTTGTTGGACATGATGTAATGGTTTAAATTAAAATTCAAAAGGGTTTATTTTCCTCAGTTAGGGAATTCAAAAGTGCCCGTAGTTACAGAAAGGCATGGCAGACCGGAGGCCTCAGCAAAACAATAGGTAGTCAGAAGTCATTAAAGGGGCACTTCACCGATTAGCATTAAGCTTTGTATCTGTAGAAAACCAGTCAAGTTTGGACATCAGGGTCATATATTTCTCTCTCTCTCTCTCTCTCTCGCTCTCGCTCTCTCTCTCATCAAAAAATAAAGACAAGAATCCCCCAAATAATATACTTACAAATAACAGAAAAAAATGACAGGTGCTCAGCATGATGGTTATGGTTATGGTTATGGTTATGGTTATGGTTATTTAGCAGACGCCTTTGTCCAAAGCGACATACAAATAAATAACAATACAAATTAAATAACAGTGAACAATTACAAAAAGGGAGAATAGCAATATTATCAATAAACAATCAATTAAGCACTAACCTAATGATCATGTGATGTGAAGTGGCAGAAAGTTAACTTGCGTGGTGACGTTCCTCTACACTGAACTCACACTGCCTATGGGACCGTATGATAGTATGAATTATTTCATTCTTTAGTAAAGGAGGAGGAGGAAGACAAACTGTATTAATTCCCAAATGTGTTAGAAATGGACATGCCTACTAAGCATTCGGACATACTACTACTGTGACGTACTGCGTCTCGCCTACTATTTAGTACGTTAGTATGAGTATTCGGATGCAGTCCAAGTGAGTAGGGCACTTGGTGTGAGTGGCCTTACTGCTAATTAAGAGTTGCAGCCTATACAGTACAGCACAGCACAGCACAGCTAGCACTCACTGGGAAAAGGCCTTCTAGCATGCTAGCGTTTCTTTTCTTTTCTTTTTGGGGTAGTCCACCTTGAACAACCGAATAGAGTGCTGCACTCTGCCTAGCCTTGGCCTGGAATTTAAATTGCTTTCCGGTGTACACAAGAAATGAAACACA
>NC_085015.1:5188564-5191064 GCF_963854185.1 Sardina pilchardus | reverse complement strand
TTACTCACTCACTCTCTCTCTCTCACTCTCACACACACAGTGCTTGAAGTGGGCCGGAACGCAGTTCCGGAACTTCTGTATTTTCGTCTTTTGGGTTCCGACACTTTTTTCTGCGTTCCGGTACTGAACTGATCCGACGCAGCGACAGTGGCCCACTAATAGACAATATCACAAGACCGATAAAAGACTACATTACCCACGAGCCACGACAGTGCCCTATCTCAGTGTTTCTCAATATATGGGTCACGGACCGGTATGCTACCTGGCCGCGAGAAGATTATCCATCGGGCCGCCGGCCGAACCTCTTTGAGACGCACCATGCGGCCGCGGCAGATCATATGAAACTGCAGAACCTGACCTTTCCAACGGCACTAGCCGCTAGTTTCTATGATGAACGGTTCGCGAGATAATTAGCGTCGCAAAAAATAATGTCACATTCATTTTTGCGTGCGTCATACTCATTCTTCTCTGTGAAATAGCTCACTATTTCGTAACTGCCCTATGGCAAACTACATGTCAAAACAAACAGGAGATCCTACTGATTCCAATGGAGAATAGAATGTTTCTGTATATCCTTTTTTGAAATCACATCAAATTTCTGCATTTTTTCATACCTCCCCATTTCCCCCACTTCAAAAGAATTTATTTTTCAAATCAGAAGTTGTTTACAAACACCTGTTTGTCATAGCGATGGCAGATACTTGATATGCCATTTCAGGACCCAAAATAGTAATAGAAAGAACACTTACAGTCACACTTACTCTTTTGTTCTGACTTTTGACCTTGAATCTCTGTTCTTGGCCAGATGTTAATATTGTTAATTAAATCTACGTAACAAGGCTAGAGCCTATTTCACAGTTTTCTTCAACTGGGACTTTAGCTCCAGTCTATTGTTAGGCCTAGGCTACAAGTAGGCTATCACACTGGTGTGGTTCATGTTGTTTTAGGCCTAATGGTTTTTCAGTATTCCATTTGTGAATTAGAAAAAAGTAGTCTAGGCCTATAGGTTATTGCTTGAAAGCGTTTTTGAACCAACACATCCTAAAGACTTTTTTTCACCGCACAAATGTCGGAAAATTAGAGTTCCTGCACTTATTTTTTCCCACTTCAAGCACTGCACACACACACACACACACACACACACACTCACCTGTAAATTTGCAGAGCAGCACCGTCACACACAACAAAGTCTGAAGGCTCATGTCTGCTTCTCCTGTGAGCATGGAGACAAACACACACATCTATACCAAGATACCACATATTTAACACCCCTCCCCCCAACTTAAGTACAAAACTTACAAAGAATTGTAATGATAATAAAAAAGTGCAAAGTCCAGTAAAATACTGTGAACTGACAACTATGAAATTGGTGTAAGTCCAGCCTAAAGTGTAAAAGCATCATGCTGTCATGGAAATGTACACAAACAAACACACCAGTGCTTTTGTCACTTACAAACAATGATACTACTAAAACAAAAAGGCTGAATGTTCAGTAATAATACCCTGTGAAAACATGTAGCATACTCATTTATTATTTTTTATCGACTGTATACCCTTACACAGGACTGTGGGAGAAACTCCCACAGACAATTAGAATGAAGACAAACAACAACGCAAGGCTTATAGTGTAGCGACAGGTGTGTTAGTGTTTTGGTTAAAGCAACACTAAAGCACTTTTCCTCTGTCGCATACACACTATTTGTTTATCCAGGAAATAACAGACAAGGTAGAATATGTTGCATGATTTTATGAAAGTATGTATTGCAACATCGAAGCAAGTTAAATTTGTAGTCTCTGATGTCTCATTTCATCTATACACTACCCCACCTCATAAAGTTACATAGTGCGGTTATAGCCGATAGAGGGCCACGAAGTGAAAGCAGAAGTGCTGTTCACCCTGTCACGAGTTGATGAACCGCTGAAATGATTTTGGAAACATTATTTTAACGTACTGTTCAGTGTCATTAACTTAACATTTGTTTGTAGTTGTTATAGCCAAACTTATTTGTCTCTATTTTAAAAAATAAATAATTGTAGTTTCAGTTGGTGTTACTTTAACCATGAGTCATGGCTCATGACTGTGCCGTTACCCACAAACTTCCCCAGCTACAGTATGCTCATTCCCATATATGCTTTTAAAAGATTAATTACATCTGTAAAACGTGTATAAAACATGTCTTTGAAAACAAGTGATATATCTACATGCTGCTTTTCATCATAAAAGTTGAAAAGAGTGTGTGAAAAGTTATCAATGAAGAGTCAGCCTCCAAAACACATGTCCCCCAGGGCCTTGTTGGACCCCAATACACCTAAAGAATACACGACCAGGAGGCTACTCAATTATTGCACCTGCGCTTCACCTGAAAGCACATTGCAGAGCTGGAGGCACCAAAGCACAGGGAGACGCTACACTTACATCAGCAACTTTATGGACTTAGTTCAGCTACAAGAACTTGCAAGAAATAATATCTCAACAAATGCAAAGCAAAAAAGCTATAAG
>NC_085015.1:5175192-5180192 GCF_963854185.1 Sardina pilchardus | reverse complement strand
CACTGACAAACAAAAACACATTTCAAATAACAAATTCATTAAATAAAGGTTAACGTACACACACACACACACATTTTATATACTTTATTTGACTCCACTTCCACTCTACAAGTCAAGTTACATTAGGAATCAAAACCCCTGAATAACCCGGTACGTAGATTAAAGCAGTTCAGCAATCTATCATGAGTTTACAGGTTCATGGGTATAGGAAACATCGTCACACACACACACACACACACACACACACACACACACACACACACACACACACACACACACTGAGCATCTCACCTGTAGCTGTGCTGAGCAGCAGGGTCACACAGAGACGGACCCTGAGGTTCATGTCTGCAGTCTGCTGGAGCGCCCACAGCACAGCTATTAAATACAATGACCACACACACACACACACACACACACACACACACACACACACACACGCATGCACGCACACACAAACACACACACACAGATAGAGAGATACAAACAAGCACGCAGAGAGAGAGAGTGAGAGAGAGAGAGAGATGGAGAGAGAGGGAGATACAAACAAGCACACACAGAAACACAGACAGACACACACACACACACACACACACACATGCACAGTTAGAGAGATACACACAAGCACGCACACACACACACACACACACACACAGACGAGGAGAGCGAGCTGCTTGGCTCAGAATGTATTGTGTGATTTTCATTTCAGGAGCCATGGTTACAGCAGAGCCCCGCGAGGACCATCAAGCATGTGGACATGTAGCGTAGCGTCCGTGTGATGAAGGTAGTGCTGCAGGCCCTGCAGCCTATACAGTACAGCACAGTAGCACTCACTGGGAAAAGGCCTTCTAGCGTAGCTATGCTAGCATATCTTCTATACAGTACAGCACAGCTAGCACTCACTGGGAAAAGGCCTTCTAGCGTAGCTATGCTAGCGTATCTTCTATACAGTACAGCACAGCTAGCACTCACTGGGAAAAGGCCTTCTAGCGTAGCTATGCTAGCGTATCTTCTATACAGTACAGCATAGCTAGCACTCACTGGGAAAAGGCCTTCTAGCGTATCTTCTATACAGTACAGCACAGCTAGCACTCACTGGGAAAAGGCTTTCTAGCGTAGCTATGCTAGCATATCTTCTCTTTCTTTATTTGGGATAGTCCACCTTGAACAACTGAATAGAAAACATTTCAGGAGGTGGCAGATCGTTGCATTCTGCCTCTTGAATGGTGTCCCTGATGAACTGGGTGTGGTGGAGGACGTGTTCGTAGACTGCAGGGAATCTAATGCGACCACAGTCCAACTCAAAGCTGCCGACCTGCACAAACCTCCTCTCCACCTCTCCTGCTAGGACACACACTAGGGGCCCACCAATGTCACCCTGCACACACACACACACACACACGCAATGAAATGACACTGGACAAGCATGGAAAGCAAGCCACATGTACACAAAACACACACACACAATTTTCAGAGAAGCTTATCTATGACCTGCGTCACATCAGCAAAAGCCTTTTTTTCGATGTGCACGTGCAAAACCGCAACCTTAACATCGCTCACATGCAAAACTCCATACAAGCCATGTAAGACTGAAGCAGCATTCGGAGGCCAACAACTCGCATCAATGTCAAAGTCACACTCTGGAATCGACACTTAAAGCACTTTAGATCAATTTAGGGATGATTGGGAGTACACGTTGAGTTGACATCACATCATGTCATTCGGATGTGTTTTGAGAGAGTTCGATTTTACCGTTTTTAGCCAAAAACTCGTTAGCCTGGAAGTGACCGGGGCACGTCCTTTCGCCGCTACAAAACTCTATTTTTATACCTCTTCTACTGTTCCAAACAACATTACACTTACGTGGTAGTGAGTAGAGGGTCCCTAAAGCCAAACCGAAGTATCCCCACGTCTGTATGTGGTCGGATAGAGAGTCCAGAATGAATTTAATCGAGTCAGTACCTTTCCTGCTGCAGCTGGGCAACGCTTTAGCAACACTTTTACAACATTTCTGGAAAGGAAACCATCATAGGGTGGTCAAACAAGCTGGTCAACCAGCAAACCACCTGACCTGGTCAGGCAGTTTTTTTTAGCAGGGTTAAGTATGGATGAAAAGTGTCTGCTAAACGAATAAATGTAAAGTACATGTAAATGATGACTTCAGGCGGGTTTGATGGAAAGAGAAGAGGAGGTTGGAGAACATACAGTAGTAGTGACTCCACGCAGAGGCTTGGGCCCCAGGGCCCGGTTGGCCTGTTGAGTGATCCATCCCTGATGGGTCCTGTGCTGTCTCCCTCCCAATCACCTCAGTGCTCTACAGGACCGTGAATGCATGTGTGTGTGTGTGTGTGTGTGTAGCCTTTCAATATCTAATATCTGATTCGCAAAGATATCTGTGTGTATGTGTGTGTGTGTGTGTGTGTGTCTACATGCACGCATTTGTGTGAGAGAGATACAGATACGTTAACATTTTAATAATGTTTTAGTGGTTTGCGCACGCGCACGTGTGTGTGTGTGTGTGTGTGTCCAATAGATAGATATCTGTTTCAGCTGAACTGCTTAATTTATGAGAACCACACTACAGCACCACTCACACCCACACAAACACACACACTTACAACAAATGATGATAAAAAAACACCCTCTGAAAGCATAAGACATATTCTAACATTTATTCTCTTTTTTATTTAGTCACACTGTTATCCAAATGTGGTTTCTCATACAGTATGAACAGTATTTTTAGCTTTACTTTGCGCTAATCAGTTTTCTATCGCTCATTTCTGTGTGTGTGTGTGTGTGTGTGTGTGCGTGCGCACGCACGCACATGCATGTGTTTGTGTGAGAAAGATACAGATACAAGAACATTTTAAAAATCTTTTAGTGGCCCCAGTCGTGGCGCGACTGGCTGGGGCACCAGCACCGCACGCCGGCGACCCGGGTTCGATTCCCGCCCCGTGGTCCTTTCCGGATCCCACCCCACTCTCTCTCCCACTCGTTTCCTGTCACCCTACACTGTCCTATCTGATTAAAGGCATAAAAGCCCAAAAAAATATCTTAAAAAAAAAAAAAAAAAAAAAAAAAAAAATCTTTTAGTGGTTTGCATATGAGTGTGTGTGTGTGCGTGTGTGACCGAGAGATAGATATCTGTTTCAGCTGAACTGCTTCAGTTATGAGAACCACACTACAGCACCATTCACACCCACACACACAAACACACACACTTACTTACTTACGAAACCTACAATAAAAAAAAAGAGCCAAATTGCTCAGTAAAATAACAGTCTGAAAACATATTCTAACGTGTCTTTACTTATTAATTTAGTCACACTGTTATCCAAATGTGGTTTCTCATATGGGCAGTATTTTTTTAGTTTTAATTTGCCAGGGTTCCCACTCTAAGTTAGACTTAACATTTCCTGACTTTTCCCTGACTTTCCCTGACCATAAAACAGAATTTCCATGACCTCCAAACCGGCATTTCCAAACCGGCTTTCCAGAATTTTTAGAGAGGGAAATGTTTCAGGCAAAACAAAAAAAATAAATAAAGGTACATTCACACATGAAACGAGAATACACAGCAGGTTTTGGCTATTTACATAAATGCCTTTTCTGAAACTCCATGATATTCCAGGAATTCCCTGACCCGTGGGAACCCTGATTTGCGCTAATCAGCTTTCTATTTCTCATTTGAGCTTTAAGTCAATCATACAGTATGTCACCGTGTGGGGAGAGGGCACTCTGCGTACTGTGCAGGCTCCTGTTCTTGCTGCTGAGCAGGCTCGGCGTCAGGGGGGGGCCATAGGGGTCCAGGCCCCCCCAAACAGGTCTCTGTGCCCCCCCAAACAGAGTGCTCTGTAGTAGATATTTTGCTGTATTTTGCCCCCTCCCCCCGACAGGTGCCCCCCCTGTCGATGCTTATAGCCCCCCCACTCGTTGCTCTCTGGCTCCGAGGCTGCTGCTGAGGAGTGCAGAGGGGGATGGGGAACTTACAAATGTACTGGAATATGCGTCATGATTTTTTATTCTGTTTTTATTTATATTTTCAAAACCAAAATAGGGGAAAAAAACTGAAAAAGGTATAAGAGGGAAAAACAAAAAGTGACATTCCACCATACTGTAGCAACTACCTCCACCAGCAGTTCCCTACGAAACAAAGCACACAGCACCATCTGCTGGTCAGGATGAGAAATATTCTGATGTCCATTAAGGGTTAACAAACCTAAAAAACACCTTATTTTATAAAAATAGCACAATAGTTTAACATTTGAAATTCCTCAATCCCAGAAACCAGAACCATAATTACAAACACTACCGGTCAAAAGTTTGGGGTCACTTAGAAAATAGAGTATTCTATTCTATTCTATTCTATTCTAGACAGAATACCAGTTGAGGTCAGTTGCATTGTTTTTTAATCAGGGCAGCAGTTTTCAGATTACACTATGTGCTTACATAGTTGCAAAAGCGTTCTCAGTTTTCTCAGTTAGCCTTTTAAAATTGTATCAGATTAGTAAACAGAATGTGCCTTTGGAACATTGGATGACTGGTTGCTGATAATGGGCAGTGTAGATATTGCATTAAAGCTGCCGTCGGCAAGCCTTCAAAATTCCGAGTCTAAAGTCGGAAAATTCAAACTGATACAACTTTCAGGTCCCTCCCCCAACCTCTCCAAGCTCCAAACTGCCCCCCAAACCCCTCCCCCTCTGTAGACAAAGTTGTTTACGTGAGCAGCAGAGTAGCAGCGGTTGGATAGCAGCGTGCACAAGCTGTGACTGGCAGGTAACGATTCCTCCCCCCTAACGTGATTGCTTAAACAATATAGGCAGCGCTCGATTTTTGCGAGCACGATTACAGGCTTTAGAGGGAGCTAGAGAATTCGGAATTTTTCCTAAACAGCCTATTTAATATTCTACCTCCAGAATCCCATGACAGTTCAAGCTAATATGACTAAAAAAATGCTGCCGACGGCAGCTTTAAAGATCAGCCATTTCTTTCAGCAGTCAAGA